>NC_053026.1:643086936-643341595 GCF_003073215.2 Triticum urartu | reverse complement strand
ACCCTAGGGGTGGGGGCACCCCACTTGACTTGGGGGGCAAGCCCCCCTTGGCCGCCGCCCCCCTTGGAGATTGGATCTCCTAGGGCCGGCGCCCCCCCCCTAGGGGCCCTATATATAGTGGGGGGAGGGAGGGCAGCCGCACCACGTCCCTGGCCCCTCCCTCTCCCCTCGTAACATCTCTCTCTCTCTCTCGTTGGAGCTTGGTGAAGCCCTGCCGAGATCACCGCTGCTTCCACCACCACGCCGTCGTGCTGCTGAATCTCCATCAACCTCTCCTTCCCCTTGCTGGATCAAGAAGGAGGAGACGTCTTCCCAACCGTACGTGTGTTGAACGCGGAGGTGCCGTCCGTTCGGCGCTCGGTCATCGGTGATTTGGATCACGACGAGTAAGACTCCATCAACCCCGTTCTCTTGAACGCTTCCTCTCGCGATCTACAAGGATATGTAGATGCACTCCCCTCTCCCTCGTTGCTAGATGACTCCATAGATTGATCTTGGTGATGCGTAGAAAATTTTAAAATTCTGCTACGTTCCCCAACAGTGGCGTCATGAGGTAGGTCTATGCGTAGTTTCTATGCACGAGTAGAACACAATTTGTTGTGGGCGTTGATTTTGTCAATTTACTTGCCGTTACTAGTCTTATCTTGATTCGGCGGCATCGTGGGATGAAGCGGCCCGGACCGACCTTACACGTACGCTTACGTGAGACTGGTTCCACCGGCTGACATGCACTAGTTGCATAAGGTGGCTAGCGGGTGTCTGTCTCTCCCACTTTAGTCGGATCGGATTCGATGAAAAGGGTCCTTATGAAGGGTAAATAGAAATTGGCATATCACATTGTGGTTTTTGGCGTAGGTAAGAAACGTTCTTGCTAGAAACCTATAGCAGCCATGTAAAAACTTGCAACAACAATTAGAGGATGTCTAACTTATTTTTGAAGCATGTGCCATGTGATGTGATATGGCCAAAAGGATGTGATGAATGATATATGTGATGTATGAGATTGATCATGTTCTTGTAATAGGAATCACGACTTGCATGTCGATGAGTATGACAACCGGCAGGAGCCATAGGAGTTGTCTTAACTTATTTATGACCTGCGAGTCAACATAAACGTCATGTAATTACTTTACTTTATCTCTAAACCGTTAGCCATAGTAGTAGAAGTAACAGATGATGAGACAACTTCATGAAGACACGATGATGGAGATCATGGTGTCATGCCGGTGACGATGATGATAATGGCGCCCCGAAGATGGAGATCAAAAGGAGCAAAATGATATTGGCCATATCATGTCACTATTTGATTGCATGTGATGTTTATCATGTTTTACATCTTATTTGCTTAGAACGATGGTAGCTTAAATAAGATGATCCCTCACATAATTTCAAGAAAGTGTTCCCCCTAACTGTGCACCGTTGCGAAGGTTCGTTGTTTCGAAGCACCACGTGATGATCGGGTGTGATAGATTCTAACGTTCGAATACAACGGGTGTAAGCCAGATTTACACACGCAATACACTTAGGTTGACTCGACGAACCTAGCATGTACAGACATGGCCTCGGAACACGGAAGACCGAAAGGTCGAACATGAGTCGTATAGAAGATACGATCAACATGAAGATGTTCACCGATGATGACTAGTCCATCTCACGTGATGATCGGACACGGCCTAGTTGACTCGGATTATGTATCACTTAGATGACTACAGGGATGTCTGTCTGAGTGGGAGTTCATTAAATAATTTGATTAGATGAACTTAATTATCATGAACTTAGTCTAAAAACCTTTGCAAAATGTCTTGTAGATCAAATGGCCAACGCTCATGTCAACCTCAACTTCAACGCATTCCTAGAGAAAACCAAGCTGAAAGATGATGGCAGCAACTATACGGACTGGGTCCGGAACCTGAGGATCATCCTCATAGCTGCCAAGAAAGCATATGTCCTAGAAGCACCGCTAGGTGACGCACCCATCCCAGAGAACCAATATGTTATGAATGCTTGGCAGTCACGTGCTGATGATTACTCCCTCGTTCAGTGTGGCATGCTTTATAGCTTAGAACCGGGGATCCAAAAGCGTTTTGAGCAACACGGAGCATATGAGATGTTCGAAGAGCTGAAAATGGTTTTCCAAGCTCATGCCCGGGTAGAGATATGAAGTCTCCGACAAGTTCTACAGTTGTAAGATGGAGGAAAATAGTTCTGTCAATGAGCACATACTCAAAATGTCCGGGTTGCATAACTGCTTGTCCCAGCTGGACATTAACCTCCCGAACAAGGCGGTCATTGACAGAATCCTTCAGTCGCTCCCACCTAGCTACAAGAGGTTTGTGATGAACTACAATATGCAGGGGATGGTGAAAACTATTCCTGGAGTATTTTCAATGCTGAAATCAGTGGAGGTGGAAATCAAAAAGGAACATCAAGTGTTGATCGTCAATAAAACCACTAGTTTCAAGAAAGGCAAGGGTAAGAAGAACTTCAAGAAAGACGGCAAGGGGGTTGCCGCGCCCGGTAAGCAAGCTGCCGGGAAGAAGCCAAAGAATGGACCCAAACCTGAGACTGAGTGCTTTTATTGCAAAGGAAAGGGACACTGGAAGCGGAACTGCCCCAAATACTTAGCGGACAAGAAGGCCGGCAACACTAAAGGTATATGTGATATACATGTAATTGATGTGTACCTTACCAGTACTCGTAGTAGCTCCTGGGTATTTGATACCGGTGCGGTTGCTCATATTTGTAACTCAAAACAGGAGCTGCGGAATAAGCGGAGACTGGCGAAGGACAAGGTGATGATGCGCGTCGGGAATGGTTCCAAGGTCGATGTGATCGCCGTCGGCATGCTACCTCTACATTTACCTACGGGATTAGTTTTAAACCTCAATAATTGTTATTTAGTGCCAGCTTTGAGCACGAACATTGTATCTGGATCTCGTTTAATACGAGATGGCTACTCATTTAAATCCGAGAATAATGGTTGTTCTATTTATATGAGAGATATGTTTTATGGTCATGCCCCGCTGGTCAATGGTTTATTCTTAATGAATCTTGAACGTGATGTTACACATATTCACAGTGTGAATACCAAAAGATGTAAGATTGATAATGATAGTCCCACATATCTGTGGCACTCCCGCCTTGGTCACATCGGTGTCAAACGCATGAAGAAGCTCCATATAGATGGACTTTTGGAGTCTCTTGATTTCGAATCATTTGACACGTGCGAACCATAACTCATGGGTAAAATGGCCAAGACTCTGTTCTCCGGAACAATGGAGCGAGCAACCAATTTATTGGAAATTATACATACTGATGTGTGCGGTCCAATGAGCGTTGAGGCTCGCGGTGTCTATCGTTATGTTCTCACTCTCACTGATGACTTAAGTAGATATGGGTATGTCTATTTGATGAAACACAAGTCTGAGACCTTTGAAAAGTTCAAGGAATTTCAGAATGAGGTAGAGAATCAACGTGACCGAAAGATAAAATTCTTACGATCAGATCGTGGGGGAGAATATTTAAGTCACGAATTTGGTACGCACTTAAGGAAATGTGGAATCGTTTCACAACTCACGCCGCCTGGAACACCTCAGCGTAACGGTGTGTCCGAACGTAGTAATCGCACTCTATTGGATATGGTGCAATCTATGATGTCACTCACTGATTTACCGCTATCATTTTGGGGATACGCTCTAGAGACAGCTACATTCACTTTAAATAGGGCACCGTCTAAATCCGTTGAGACGACACCGTATGAATTATGGTTTGGGAAGAAACCTAAGCTGTCGTTTCTAAAAGTTTGGGGATGCGATGCTTATGTCAAGAAACTTCAACCTGAAAAGCTCGAACCCAAGTCGGAAGCGTCTTCATAGGATACCCTAAGGAAACCACTGGGTATACCTTCTACCCCAGATCCGAAGGCAAGATCTTTGTTGCCAAGAACGGGTCCTTTCTGGAGAAAGAGTTTCTCTCGAGAGAAGTAAGTGGGAGGAAAGTAGAACTCAATGAAGTACTGCCTCTTGAACCGGAAAGTAGCGCAGCTCAGGAAGATGTTCCTGTGGTGCCTGCACCGACTAGAGAGGAAGTTAATGATGATGATCAAGGTACTTCGGATCAAGTTGCTACTGAACTTCGAAGGTCCACAAGGACACGTTCCACACCAGAATGGTATGGCAACCCTGTCCTGGAAATCATGTTGTTAGACAACGGTGAACCTTCGAACTATGAAGAAGCAATGGCGGGCCCAGATTCCAACAAATGGCTTGAAGCCATGCAATTCGAGATAGGATCCATGTATGAAAACAAAGTATGGAATTTGACAGACTTGTGCGATGATCGGCGAGCGATTGAGAATAAATGGATCTTTAAGAAGACGGACGCGGATGGTAATGTTACCATCTATAAGGCTCGACCTGTCGCTAAGGGTTATCGACAAGTTCAAGGGGTTGACTACGATGAGACCTTCTCACCCGTAGCGAAGCTGAAGTCCATCCGAATCATGTTAGCAATTGCCGCATACTATGATTATGAGATATGGAAAATGGACGTCAAAACGGCTTTCCTTAATGGCTTTCTCAAGGAAGAATTGTATATGATGCAGCCGGAAGGTTTTGTCGATCCTAAGAATGCTAACAAGGTATGCAAGCTCCAGTGCTCCATCTATGGGCTGGTGCAAGCATCTCGCAGTTGGAACATTCGCTTTAATGAAATGATCAAAGCGTTTGGGTTTATGCAGACTTATGGAGAAGCCTGCGTTTACAAGAAAGTGAGTGGGAGCTCTGTGGCATTTCTCATATTATATGTGGATGACATACTTTTGATGGGAAATGATATAGAACTTTTGGACATTATTAAGGCCTACTTGAATAAGTGTTTTTCAATGAAGGACCTTGGAGAAGCTGCTTACATATTAGGCATCAAGATCTATAGAGATAGAACGAGACGCCTCATAGGTCTTTCACAAAGCACATACCTTGATAAGATATTGAAGAAGTTCAATATGGATCAGTCCAAGAAGGGGTTCTTGCCTGTGTTGCAAGGTGTGAAATTGAGCTCAGCTCAATGTCCGACCACGGCAGAAGATAGAGAAAAGATGAGTGTCGTCCCCTATGCCTCAGCCATAGGGTCTATCATGTATGCCATGCTGTGTACCAGACCTGATGTAAACCTTGCCGTAAGTTTGGTAGGAAGGTACCAAAGTAATCCCGGCATGGAACACTGGACAGTGGTCAAGAACATCCTGAAGTACCTGAAAAGGACTAAGGATATGTTTCTCGTATATGGAGGTGACGAGGAGCTCGTCATAAAGGGTTACATCGATGCTAGCTTCGACATAGATCTGGATGACTCTAAGTCACAAACTGGATACGTGTATATTTTGAATGGTGGGGCAGTAAGCTGGTGCAGTTGCAAGCAAAGTGTCGTGGCGAGATCTACGTGTGAAGCGGAGTACATGGCAGCCTCGGAGGCAGCGCATGAAGCAATCTGGATGAAGGAGTTCATCACCGACCTAGGAGTCATACCCAATGCGTCGGGGCTGATCACTCTCTTCTGTGACAACACTAGAGCTATTGCCCTTGCCAAGGAGCCCAGGTTTCACAAGAAGACCAGGCACATCAAGCGTCGCTTCAACTCCATTCGTGAAAATGTTCAAGATGGAGACATAGATATTTGCAAAGTACATACGGATCTGAATGTTGCAGATCCGTTGACTAAACCTCTTCCGCGAGCAAAACATGATCAACACCAGAACTCTATGGGTGTTCGATTCATCACAATGTAACTAGATTATTGACTCTAGTGCAAGTGGGAGACTGTTGGAAATATGCCCTACAGGCAATAATAAAATGTTTATTATTATATTTCCTTGTTCATGGTAATTGTCTATTGTTCATGCTATAATTGTGTTATCCGGAAATTGTAATACATGTGTGAATACATAGACCACAACATGTCCCTAGGGAGCCTCTAGTTAACTAGCTCGTTGATCAATAGATAGTCATGGTTTCTTGACTATGGACATTGGATGTCATTGATAATGGGATCACTTCATTAGGAGAATGATGTGATGGACAAGACCCAATCCTAAGCATAGCACAAGATCGTGTAGTTCGTTTGCTAGAGCTTTTCCAATGTCAAGTATCATTTCCTTAGACCATGAGATCGTGTAACTCCCGGATGCCAGAGGAGTGCTTTGGGTGTACCAAACGTCACAATGTAACTAGGTGACTATAAAGGTATACTACAAGTATCCCCGAAAGTATCTGTTGGGTTGACACGGATCGAGACTGGGATTTGTCACTCCGTATGACGGAGAGGTATCTCTGGGCCCACTCGGTAATGCATCATCATAATGAGCTCAATGTGACAAAGTGTTTGGTCACGGGATCATGCATTACGGCACGAGTAAAGTGACTTGCCGATAACGAGATTGAACGAGGTATTGGGATACCGACGATCGAATCTCGGGCAAGTAACATACCGATTGACAAAGGGAATTGAATACGGGATTGATTGAATCCACAACATCGTGGTTCATTCGATGAGATCATCGTGGAACATGTGGGAGCCAAAATGGGTATCCAGATCCCGCTGTTGGTTATTGACCGGAGAGTCATCTCGGTCATGTCTGCGTGTCTCCCGAACCCGTAGGGTCTACACACTTAAGGTTCGGTGACGCTAGGGTTGTAGAGATATTAGTATGCGGTAACCCGAAAGTTTTTCAGAGTCCCGGATGAGATCCCGGACATCACGAGGAGTTCCGGAATGGTCCGGAGGTGAAGATTTATATGTAGGAAGTCCAGTTTCAGCCATCGAGAAAGTTTCGGGGGTAATCGGTATTGTACCGGGACCACCGGAAGGGTCCCGGGGGTCCACCGGGTGGGGCCACCTATCCCAGAGGGCCCCATGGGCAGAAGTGGGAGGGGAGCCAGCCCCAAGTGGGCTAGTGCGCCCCCATGGGCCTCCCCCTGCTCCTAGGGTTGGAAACCCTAGGGGTGGGGGCGCCCCACTTGACTTGGGTGGCAAGCCCCCCTTGCCACCCCCCTTGGAGATTGGATCTCCTAGGGCCGGCGCCCCCCCTAGGGGCCCTGTAAATAGTGGGGGGGAGGGCAGCCGCACCAAGTCCCTGGCCCCTCCCTCTCCCCTCGTAACATCTCTCTCTCTCTCTCTCTCTCTCGTTGGAGCTTGGCGAAGCCCTGCCGATATCACCGCTGCTTCCACCACCACGCCGTCGTGCTGCTGGATCTCCATCAACCTCTCCTTCCCCTTGCTCGATCAAGAAGGAGGAGACGTCTTCCCAACCGTACATGTGTTGAACGCGGAGGTGCCGTCCGTTCGGCACGAGGTCATCGGTGATTTGGATCACGACGAGTACGACTCCATCAACCGCGTTCTCTTGAACGCTTCCGCTCGCGATCTACAAGGGTATGTAGATGCACTCCCCTCTCCCTCGTTGCTAGATGACTCCATAGATTGAACTTGGTGATGCGTAGAAAATTTTAAAATTCTGCTGCGTTCCCCAACACATATCTACTATACGACTCATGTTCGACCTTTCGGTCTCTCGTGTTCCGACGCCATGTCTGTGCATGTTAGGCTCGTCGAGTCAACCTAAGTGTTTTGCATGTGTAAATCTGGCTTACACCCGTTGTATTCAAACGTTAGAATCTATCACACCCGATCATCACGTGGTGCTTCGAAACAACGAACCTTCGCAACGGTGCACAGTTAGGGAGAACACTTTCTTGAAATTTTAGTGAGGGGTCATATTATTTATGCTACCGTCGTTCTAAGCAAATAAGATGTAAACATGACAAACATCACATGCAAATCATAAGGTGACAAGATATGGCCAATATCATCTTGTGCCTTTGATCTCCATCTTCGAGGCGCGGCATGAACACCATCGTCACCAGCATGACACCATGATCTCCATCATCATGATCTCCATCATCGTGTCTTCATGAAGTTGTCTCGCCAACTATTACTTCTACTACTATGGCTAACAGTTAGCAATAAAGTAAAGTAATTACATGTCGTTTACATTGACACGCGGGTCATAAATAAATTAAGACAACTCCTATGGCTCCTGCCGGTTGTCATACTCATCGACATGCAAGTCGTGATTCCTATTACAAGAACATGATCAATCACATACATCACATATATCATTCATCACATCCTTTTGGCCATATCACATCACATAGCATACCCTGCAAAAAAAAGTTAGACGTCCTCTAATTGTTGTTGCATGTTTTACGTGGCTGCTATGGGTTAGCAAGAATGTTTCTTACCTACGCAAAACCACAACGGTGATATGCCAATTGCTACTTACCCTTCATAAGGACCCTTTTCATCGAATCCGATCCGACTAAAGTGGGAGAGACAGACACCCGCCAGCCACCTTATGCATCAAGTGCATGTCAGTCGGTGGAACCAGTCTCACGTAAGCGTACGTGTAAGGTCGGTCCGGGCCGCTTCATCCCACGATGCCGCCGGATCAAGATAAGACTAGTAACGGTAAGCAAATTGAACAAATCATCGCCCACAACTGCTTTGTGTTCTACTCGTGCATAGAATCAACGCATAGACCTAGCTCATGATGCCACTGTTGGGGAATGTAGCAATAATTCAAAAAAATTCCTACGTGTCACCAAGATCAATCTAGGAGATACTAGCAATGAGAGAGAGGGAGTGCATCTTCATACCCTTGAAGATCTCTAAGCGGAAGCGTTACAAGAACGTGGTTGGTGGAGTCGTACATGAAGTGATTCAAATCGCGGTCGATTCCGATCTAAGCGCCGAACAACTGCGCCTCCGCGTTCAAGACATGTACAGCCCGGGGACATCTCCTCCTTCTTGATCCAGCAAGGGGAGAGGAGAAGTTGAGGGAGAACTCCGACAACACGACGGCGTGGTGGTGATGGAGCTCGTGGTTCTCTGGCAGGGCTTCGCCAAGCACTACGGAGGAGGAGGAGGTGTAGGAGAGGGGGAGGGGCTACGCTAGGGGAAGGGGGAGGAGGAGGTGCCCTAGGGTTTCCCTAGGGTAGGGGCGGCGACCACAGGAGAAACCCTAGATGGGTCTGGGCGCCCCCACCCCTAGGAAACTTGCCCCCCAAGCCTGGAGGGGTGGCTGCCCTAGGGGAGGCGCCCCCTGATAACCCACAAGTATAGGGGATCGCAACAGTTTTTGATAAGTAAGAGTGTCGAACCCAATGAGGAGCTAAATGCAGAACAAATGTTCCCTCGAGTTCTATCAACCACCGATACAACTCTAGGCACACTTAATGTTCTCTTTACCTAGAACAAGTATGAAACTAGAAGTACTTTGTAGGTGTTTTTGGATAGGTTTGCAAGATAATAAAGAGCATGTAAATGAAAATTAGGGGCTGTTTAGGTAAAGACACAACTAACTTAGTTTTAGTAAAGAGCTTTTTGTTACGAGAAAGTTATTTGTCCCTAGGCAATCGATAACTAGACCGGTAATCATTATTGCAATTTTATATGAGGGAGAGGCATAAGCTAACATACTTTCTCTACTTGGATCATATGCACTTATGATGGGAACTATTAGCAAGCATCCGCAACTACTAACGTTCATTAAGGTAAAACCCAACCATAGCATTAAAGTATCAAGTCCTCTTTATCCCATACGCAAACAACCTACTTACTCGGGTCTGTGCTTCTGTCACTCACACCACCCACCATAAGCAAATCATGAACATATTGCAAACCCTACAGCAGGGATCCCTCACGCTTGCGCGACACGGAGAGCACCATAGGACAGTACCAATAATAAAACATGCAACTCAAACCAATCACGATCATCAAATAACCCATCGGACAAAACGGATCTACTCAAACATCATAGGATAGCCATACATCATTGGGGAATAATATATAGCGTTGAGCACCATGTTTAAGTAGAGATTACAACGGGTAAGAGAGAAGTTACACCGCTGCATAGAGGGGGGAAGAGTTGGTGATGATGGCGGTGAAGTTGTTGGTGAAGATTGTTGTGATGATGATGGCCCCCGGTGGCACTCTGGTGCTACCGGAAGCGAGGGGGAGAGAGCCCCCCTCCTTCTTCTTCTTCCTTGACCTTCTCCCTAGATGGGAGAAGGGTTTCCCTCTGGTCCTTGGCCTCAATGGCATGGGAGGGGCGAGAGCCCCTCCGAGATTGGATCTGTCTCTCTGTCTCTCTCTATTTCTGCGTTCTCAGATTCTTCCCTTTCACCGTTTCTTATATTCCCGGAGATCCGTAACTCCGATTGGGCTGAAATTTTAACACGATCTCTATCTGGATATTAGCTTTCTTGAGGTGAAAGAAGGGCATCAAATATTTTAGATAGAAGAAACATTTCTTCTATCTAAAATATTAGAAAGAATGTACCCTTCTATCCAAATCCAATTTGAATCGATAAAATAAATCCAAATTCCAGTAGTAGATGAATAATTGCAAATTTGTGTGTGTATGAGATTAGAATAACTTCAAAATAACCGACATAATTTTTAATTCTGTATGGAGAAACAAAAAATCTCTCATTTCCGACGCGAACAGATTTTTTTTATTTCAAAATAAAGGTTCTTGTCTTGTGGGGAACGATGCGCAATCCACCGCTTTAGTCCACTCAGCCATCTCTCCATGTTCCAAAGCGAAAGGTTTCTGTGATATTATATAGGCAAGAAATAAGAAATAACGGTTGCAAAAAACCCCCCTTTTTTCTTTCAAACACGAGTGTCAGGGGCGCGCCTGCCCCCCTGGGGCGCGCGCCCTGCCTCGTGGCCCCCTCGGGCATCGTCTCGCATGGATTTTTCTTCCCAAAAATCACATATATTCCAAAAAAATCGCCGTCAGTTTTTATCCCGTTTGGACTCCGTTTGATATGGATTTACTGCGAAACAAAAAACATTCAACAAACAAGAACTAACACTGGGCACTGGATCAATATGTTAGTCCCAAAAATAATATAAAAAGTTGCCAAAAGTATATGAAAGTTGTAGAATATTGGCATGGAACAATAAAAAATTATAGATACGACGGAGACGTATCAGCACCCCCAAGCTTAATTCCTGCTCGTCCTCGAGTAGGTAAATGATTAAAAAGATAACTTTTGATGTGGAATGCTACCTAGAATAATCTTGATCATGTAATGTAATCATGGCATGAATATTAAGACACGAGTGATTCAAAGCAATAGTCTATCATTTGACATTAAGATAATAATACTTCAAGCATACTAATAAAGCAATCATGCATTTTCAAAATAACATGGCCAAAGTAAGTTATCCCTACAAAATCATATAGTCTGGCTATGCTCCATATTCACCACACAAAATATTCAAATTATGCACAACCCCGATGACAAGCCAAGCAATTGTTTCATACTTTTGATGTTCTCAAACCTTTTCAATTTTCATGCAATACATGAGCGTGAGCCATGGATATAGCACTATAGGTGGAATAGAATGGTGGTTATGGAGAAGACAAAAAGGAGAAGATAGTCTCACATCAACTAGGCATATCAACGGGCTATGGAGATGCCCATCAATACATATCAATGTGAGTGAGTAGGGATTGCCATGCAACAGATGCACTAAGAGCTATAAGTGTATGAAAGCTCAGACTGAAAACTAAGTGGGTGTGCATCCAACTTGCTTGCTCATGAAGACCTCGGGCGTTTGAGGAAGCCCATCATCGGAATATACAAGCCAAGTTCTACAATGAAAATTCCCACTAGTATATGAAAGTGATAACTCAAGAGACTCTCTATATGAAGAACATGGTGCTACTCCGAAGCACAAGTGTGGTAAAAGGATAGTAACATTACCCCTTCTCTCTTTTTCTCTTTTTTTTGTTTTTTTTAATTTTTTTGGTGGGCTTCTTTGGCCTCTTTTATTTTTTTGTGGGCTTCTTTGGCCTCTTTTATTTTTTTTAAAGTCCAGAGTCTCATCCCGACTTGTGGGGGAATCATAGTCTCCATCATCCTTTCCTCCCTGGGGCAATGCTCTAATAATGGTGATCATAACACTTTTATTTACTTACAACTCAATATTACAACTCGATACTAGAACAAAGATATGACTCTATATGAATGCCTCTGGCGGTGTACCGGGATGTGCAATGATCTAGCGTAGCAATGACATCAAAAAATGGACAAGCCATGAAAACATCATGCTAGCTATCTTACGATCATGCAAAGCAATATGACAATGAATGCTCAAGTCATGTATATGATGATGATGGAAGTTGCATGTCAATATATCTCGGAATGGGTATGGAAATGCCATTATAGGTAGGTATGGTGGCTGTTTTGAGGAAGATAAATGGTGGGTTTATGGTGCCGGCGAAAGTTGCGCGGTACTAGAGAGGCTAGCAACGGTGGAAGGGTGAGAGTGCGTATAATCCATGGACTCAACATTAGTCATAAAGAACTCACATACTTATTGCAAAAGTCTATTGGCTATCAAAACAAAGTACTACGCGCATGCTCCTAGGGGGATAGATTGGTAGGAAAAGACCATCGCTCGTCCCCGACCGCCACTCATAAGGAAGACAATCAATAAATACCTCATGCTCTGACTTCGTCACATAACGGTTCACCATACGTGCATGCTACGGGAATCACAAACCTCAACACAAGTATTTCTACTAATCCACAACTACCCACTAGCATGAATCTAATATCACCATGTTTATATCGCAAAACTATTGCAAGGAATCAAACATATCATATTCAGTGATCTACAAGTTTTATGTAGGATTTTATGACTAACCATGTGAATGACCAATTCATGTCATCTCTCTAAATAGATATAAGTGAAGCAAGAGAGTTTAATTCTTTCTAAAAAAGATATGCCCGTGCTCTAACAAATATAAGTGAAGCAAAATAGCACTCTACAAATGACGGTTTTCTATGTAAAGAGAAACAGGCAATCCAAACTTCAAATGATATAAGTGAAGCACATGAAGCATTCTATAAAGCCATACTCAAAAGATATAAGTGAAGTGCATAGAGCATTCTACAAATCAACCAAGGACTATCCCATATGAGCATGGTGCATAAAAGAAAAATGAAAACTAAATGCAAAAGACGCTCCAAGATTGCACATATCGCATGAACGAAACGAATCCGAAAACATACCGATACTTCTTGAAGAAAGAGGGGATGCCTTACGGGGCATCCCCAAGCTTAGACGCTTGAGTCACCTTGAATATTTACTTGGGATGCCTCGGGCATCCCCAAGCTTGAGCTCTTGCCTCTCTTCCTTCTTCTCACATCGAGACCTTCTCGATCATCAAACACTAAATCCACACAAAACTTCAACAGAAAACTCGGTGAGATCCGTTAGTATAATAAAGCAAATCACTAATCTAAGTACTGTTGTAAACCAATTCATATTTTGTTTTTTCATTGTGTCTATTTTAATATAACTTTTTCATGGCTTAATCCACTGATATAAATCGATAGTTTCATCAGAACAAGCAAACTATGCATCAAAAACAGAATCTGTCTAAAACAGAACAGTCTGTAATAATCTGAACATTCACCATAGTTCTGATACTTGAAACATTCTTCCAAAATTAGGAAAAATAAACAATTTGTATATAAAGACAGTGCAAAAAGAATCAGAACCATTTGACGTTCCAGCTAAAAATGTAAAATCACGCACTACAGCCAAAGTTTCTGTCCTACACCGTACAAACCATCAAGCAAATGTAAACATCCTAAAGGAAAAACTTGACACATTATTTTTATAATACAATGGAATTGTACAAGGGGATAATTATTTTTGTTGAAAAGTTTCTGTAATCAAGATTCACAAAGTTTTCGTGAGCATGAACAAAGTTCAAGGCTAGCTCCCACTTCAACAATGATTGTCTTTCTCACATTCGCTTTTCTTTTTGAAAAAGTTTTGGGTTCCCCTCTTTATTTATTTTTTGTTTTTAAACTATATGAAAGCACTCAACAGAAATAAATGACTCTCTAAAACTTCTGGGTTGTCTCCCTGGCAGCGCTTTCTTTAAAGCCATTAAGCTAGGCATATAGTGCTCAAGTAGTGAATCCACCCGGATCCCAAGGTATATCAAAGCCAATTTTAATTAGCAATGATTTGTAATTTAGTAGTGAGCACAAAGCAACTTATATCATGTAATGACGAAGTCTAACTCTCTTCCTATGCATCGGCATGTCATAAAAGAACAATTCATGCACACAAAGTAAAGGCCAATGCATAGTATAAACAGTTTCTTGCAATTTTATCGTGTTGGAAACATAGAGAGGTGGAGATATAGTTCCTCTCTCATAATAATTGCAAGTAGGAGCAGCAAGCACATGCATATTATATCTATCAAAATCATCATGTGCAACAGTAAACGACAACCCATCAATATAATCCTTAATAAGCACAAACTTCTCCGATATAGTGTAGTTTGGAGAATTCAAAAAGATAATAGGACTATCTTGTGTGGGTGCAATAGCAACAATTTCATGTTTAACATAAGGAACTATAGCAAGTTCATCTCCATAAGCATCATTCATATTGGCATCATGGCCACAAGCATAGCAAGCATCATCAAAAAGGGATATTTCAAGAGAATCAACGGGATCATAACAATCATCCTTCGGTAAGCATGAAGTGAAATTAAACAATGTATGAGTTGAAGAGTTACTCTCATTAGAAGGTGGGCACGGGTAGCTAATCCGCTCTTCCTCCTTTTGTTCTTCGCTCTCCTCCTCATCTTTTTCATCCAATGAGCTCACAGTTTCATCAATTTCTTCTTCCATAGACTCCTGCAAAATATTAGTCTCTTCTTGGACAGCGATGTAGTCCTCAATATATGGTTCAACATAGGCATTAGAAGCATAATTATCATAGCAATATTTAAGTATGGCAAAAATTTCAGATTTGTAAAGAGTAGCATCATATTTTTCAATCAAAGAAGCAATTTCGTAAGCACCCTTAAAAGCAACAAATTCTTCAATTTGTTGAACATCATAGTAATTATAAACACCCTTAGCATACGAAGATACGATTCCATTATCACTAAACTCACATTGATAGGGAAGGTGTTTCTTAGGGTTTTCAGAACAACAAGTAATATCATATATTTCGCATAAATTCTAAGCATATCATTGCAAACGATGAATTTGACCCAGTAAAATTTTCTTTTTTTCAGATATTCGGTGTCGCACATAACAAGCATGCTCATCTAAAGATTTGCCCTCAACTAAGCTAGTTGGGGTTTCAGCACGAGCACATAGGGATCGAAGATGATCCAAGTAATAAGCTTCAGCAGTGTGATAGATTTTGAGTGGTTCTTCACCCATTGGTTCCGTAGGTACAACTAATTTTTTGGTATTTTGCGTTTCCTACCCATAAATAAAGATAGAAAACAACTAAGAACAACAAATAAAAATTACTTAGTGATAAAACAAACAAGCACACACAAGAATATTCACCCAACGCTATTGCTCCCCGGCAACGGCGCCAGAAAAAGGTCTTGATAACCCACAAGTATAGGGGATCGCAACAGTTTTCGATAAGTAAGAGTGTCAAACCCAACGAGGAGCTAAAGGAAGAACAAATGTTCTCAGTTCTATCGACCACCAATACAACTCTACACACACTTAACATTCTCTTTACCTAGAACAAGTATGAAACTAGAAGTACTTTGTAGGTGTTTTTGGATAGGTTTGCAAGATAATAAAGAGCATGTAAATGAAAAGTAGGGGCTGTTTAGATAAAGACACAACTAACTTAGTTTTAGTAAAGAGCTTTTTGTTACAAGAAATTTATTTGTCCCTAGGCAATCGATAACTAGACCGGTAATCATTATTGCAATTTTATATGAGGGAGAGGCATAAGCTAACATACTTTCTCTACTTGGATCATATGCACTTATGATTGGAACTATTAGCAAGCATCCGCAACTACTAACGTTCATTAAGGTAAAACCCAACCATAGCATTAAAGTATCAAGTCCTCTTTATCCCATACGCAAACAACCTACTTACTTGGGTATGTGCTTCTGTCACTCACGCCACCCACCATAAGCAAATCATGAACATATTGCAAACCCTACAGCGGGGATCCCTCACGCTTGCGCGACACGGAGAGCACCATAGGACAGCACCAATAATAAAACATGCAACTCAAACCAATCACGATCATCAAATAACCCATAGGACAAAACGGATCTACTCAAACATCATAGGATAGCCATACATCATTGCGGAATAATATATAGCATTGAGCACCATGTTTAAGTAGAGATTACAATGGGTAAGAGAGAAGTTACACCTCTGCATAGAGGGGGGAAGAGTTGGTGATGATGGCGATGAAGTTGTTGGTGAAGATTGCGGTGATGATGATGGCCCCCGGTGGCACTCCGGTGCTACCGGAAGCGAGGGGGAGAGAGCCCCCCTCCTTCTTCTTCTTCCTTGACCTTCTCCCTAGATGGGAGAAGGGTTTCCCCTCTGGTCCTTGGCCTCCATGGCATGGTAGGGGCGAGAGCCCCTCCGAGATTGGATCTGTCTCTCTGTCTCTCTCTGTTTCTGCGTTCTCAGATTCTGCCCTTTCACCATTTCTTATATTCCCGGAGATCCGTAACTCCAATTGGGCTGAAATTTTAACACGATCTCTATACGGATATTAGCTTTCTTGCAGCGAAAGAAGGGCATCAACCGCTATACGGGGTGGCCACAAGGGTCAGGGGCGCGCCTGGCCCCCTGGGGTGTGCCCCCTGCCTCGTGGCGCCCTCGAGCATCGTCTTGCATGGATTTTTCTTCCCAAAAATCACATATATTCCAAAAAAATCTCCGTTAGTTTTTATCCCGTTTGGACTCTGTTTTATATGGATTTACTACAAACAAAAAACATGCAACAAACAGGAACTGGCATTGGGCACTGGATCAATATGTTAGTCCCAAAAATAGTATAAAAAGTTGCCAAAAGTATATGAAAGTTGTAGAATATTGGCATGGAACAATCAAAAATTATAGATACGACGGAGACGTATCACCCCTACCTCTCCAAGTTACGTGAGATGGGGTGGGAGGGGCGCTCAGCCCCTTAGTGGGCTGATGTGCCCCCTCCCCTTGGCCCATAAGGCCCCCCAACGCTCGCCGGGGCCTCCGAAACCCCTTTCGGACACGTCGGTCGTCACCAGGTATCCCTGGAACAATTCCGGACTCCAATACCCTTCGTCCAATATATCGATCTTCACCTCCGGACCATTCCGGAACTCCTCGTCATGCCCGGGATCTCATCCGGGACTCCGAACAACCTTCGGTAACCACATATTATTTCCCATAACAACTCTAGCGTCACCGAACCTTAAGTGTGTAGACCCTACGGGTTCGGGAACCATGTAGACATGACCAAGACATCTCTCCGGCCAATAACCAATAGCGGGATCTGGATACCGATGTTGGTTCCTACATGTTCCACGATGATCTCATCGGATGAACCACGATGTCAAGGATTCAATCAATCCTGTATGCAATTCCCTTTGCCTATCGGTATGTTACTTGCCCGAGATTCAATCGCCGGTATCCCCATACCTCGTTCAATCTCATTACCGGCAAGTCTCTTTACTCGTTCTGTAATGCATGATCCCGTGACTAACTCCTTAGTCACATTGAGCTCATTATGATGATGCATTACCAAGTGGGCCCAGAGATACCTCTCCGTAATACGGAGTGACAAATCCCAGTCTCGATTCGTGCCAACCCAACAGACACTTTCGGAGATACCTGTAGTGCACCTTTATAGCCACCCAGTTACGTTATGACGTTTGGTACACCCAAAGCATTCCTACGGTATCCTAGAGTTGCACAATCTCATGGTCTAAGGAAATGATACTTGACATTAGAAAAGCTTTAGCAAACGAACTACACGATCTTGTGCTACACTTAAGATTGGGTCTTGTCCATCACATCATTCTCCCAATGATGTGATCCTGTTATCAACGACTTCCAATGTCCATGGTCAGGAAACCACGACCATCTATTGATCAACGAGCTAGTCAACTAGAGGCTTACTAGGGACATATTACGATCTATGTATTCACACATGTATTATGGTTTCCGGTTAATACAATTATAGCATGAACAATAGACAATTATCATGAACAAGGTAATATAATAATAACCATTTTACTACTGCCTCTAGGGCATATTTCCAACAGAGGCAGCTCCAGGAAAAACAAGGTAAGTAATAACCTGTTGTGTATTCGAAAAGAGGAAAATGATATGCAATGACCGAAATGCCATGACATGTACAGAGGCGACGACTGAGGTGGAGACCCTGAAACAGGCCCTAGTTGAAGCCGAAGGGAAGGCTGTCAAGGAGCAGACCGCTCGGAAGAAGCTCAAGGACCGGGTCAACGAGGTCCAACAGGAGCTCGAGGATGCGGTGAAGAAGTTCGAGGCCTTGGAGCGCGATGCGTCGGTTCAAGAGACCGAACTCGCCAAGGCTCGTCAGAGTGCGGAGGCAGCCCGAAATGAGGCCCAGGGCGCCCTCCAAGAGATCCAGGAGGCCAGGAAGATCGTGGCGGGTAAGACATTCAATATGCAAAGCAATAATGTGAAGATGAAATATCGTTTACTAACCCGGATTCGGAGTTCTCCAGGGGCTTTTACTGATCTTCCGCGTAGTTTGGCTGACGTCGTAGAGTTCTTCCGAGCCAAAGAAGAGAGCTCCGCGGAGAAGCTGTTCTGGTCGCAATATCTTGTGCCAGAACATCCGGTGTCCTTCAGTGATCAGCTAAAACAACTGGTCGAGCTACATAGGGTGGTCGAACTGGCCATGAAGGATTTAATAATCCGGTTGTGGCCAGCTGAAGCTATACCTGGCAGTTACTTCGGCCTCGTGAAGCGACTAGTGGATGTCTGCCCTCGGCTGGACGTCGTCAAGCGGTCCGTCTGCATTGAGGGTGCACGTCTGGCCTTCTCTTATTGCAAGGTCTGGTGGGCGAAGCTTGACGCTGTCAAATTAGCGACCGAGGGGCCGCCGGAGGGCAAGGAGCACCGCACACCCGAGCGATACTTCGGCGATGTCTTGGAGGGGTCCCGCATTGTTGCGGATCATCGTGCGAAAGACACTATCTTTGTATGAATGTATTCGAGCTCCCTCTACCTTGTATGATAAAACAAAGTGATTGTGTAATATAATTCTTGTTATGTTTTTAAATTTTCACTTCCTGTGCGGCCGTGTTGTATGAAATCTGAGGGTTAACCAATCGTCGGCTTCTGCCCCCACGTAGGTAGTCCGGGGGTGTTCGGGATAGAATCTAAACAATCTTGATCCAATTAGATGGTCCCTGTGTTGGAAATATGCCCAAGAGGCAATAATAAATTAGTTATTATTATATTATATTTCATTGTTCATGATAATCGTTTAATATCCATGCTAGAATTGTATTGATAGGAAACTCAGATACATGTGTGGATACATAGACAACACCATGTCCCTAGTAAGCCTCTAGTTGACTAGCTCGATGATCAATAGATGGTTACGGTTTCCTGACCATGGACATTGGATGTCGTTGATAACGGGATCACATCATTAGGAGAATGATGTGATGGACAAGACCCAATCCTAAGCCTAGCACAAGATCGTGTAGTTCGTTTGCTAAAGCTTTTCTAATGTCAAGTATCATTTCCTTAGACCATGAGATTGTGCAACTCCCGGATACCGTAGGAGTGCTTTGGGTGTGCCAAACGTCACAACGTAACTGGGTGGCTATAAAGGTACACTATAGGTATCTTCGAAAGTGTCTGTTGGGTTGGCACGAATCGAGACTGGGATTTGTCACTCCGTGTAAACGGAGAGGTATCTCTGGGCCCACTCGGTAGGACATCATCATGTGCACAATGTGACTAAGGAGTTGATCACGGGATGATGTGTTACAAAACGAGTAAAGAGACTTGCCGGTAACAAGATTGAACAAGGTATCGGGATACCGACGATCGAATCTCGGGCAAGTACAATACCGCTGGACAAAGGGAATTGTATACGGGATTGATTGAATCCTCGACATCGTGGTTCATCCGATGAGATCATCGTGGAACATGTGGGAGCCAACATGGGTATCCAGATCCCGCTGTTGGTTATTGGCCGGAGAGTTGTCTCGGTCATGTCTGCATGGTTCCCGAACCCGTAGGGTCTACACACTTAAGGTTCGGTGACGCTAGAGTTGTTATGGGAAATAGTATGTGGTTACCGAAGGTTGTTCAGAGTCCCGGATGAGATCCCAGACATGAAGAGGAGCTCCGGAATGGTCCGGAGGTGAAGATCGGTATATTGGACGAAGGGTATTGGAGTCCGGAATTGTTCCGGGGGTACCAGGTGATGACCAGCGTGTCCGAAAGGGGTTTCGGAGGCCCGGCAAGCGTTGGGGGGCCTTATGGGCCAAGGGGAGAGGGCACATCAGCCCACTAAGGGGCTGAGCGCCCCTCCCACCCCATCTCACGTAACCAGGAGAGGTGGGGGCGCCACCCCTAGGGCAGCCGCCCCTCCCGGCTTGGGGGGCAAGTTTCCTAGGGGGTGGGGGCGCCCAAACCCATCTAGGGTTTCCCCTGTGGCCGCCGCCCCTCCCCTAGGGAACCCTAGGGCGCCTCCCCCTCCTCCCTTCCCCCTATATATAGTGAGGGAGAGAGAGGGCAGCTGCACCCTTCCCCTGGCGCAGCCCTCTTCCTCCTCCAACACCTCATCCTCCTCCGTAGTGCTTGGCGAAGCCCTGCCGGAGAACCACGAGCTCCATCACCACCACGCCGTCGTGCTGTCGGATTTTTCCCTCAACTTCTCCTCTCACCTTGCTGGATCAAGAAGGAGGAGACGTCTCCCAACCGTACATGTGTTGAACTCGGAGGTGTCGTCCATTCGGCGCTAGGATCATCGGTGATTTGGATCACGACGAGTACGACTCCATCAACCCCGTTCACTTGAACGCTTCCGCTTAGCGATCTACAAGGGTATGTAGATGCACTCTCCTTCCCCTCGTTGCTAGGTTACTCCATAGATTGATCTTGGTGATGCATAGAAAATTTTGAATTTCTGCTACGATCCCCAACAGTGGCATCATGAGCTAGGTCTATGCGTAGTTTCTATGCATGAGTAGAACACAAAGCAGTTGTGGGCGTCGATTTTGTCAATTTACTTGCCGTTACTAGTCTTATCTTGATTCGGCGGAATCGTGGGATGAAGCGGCCCGGACCGACCTTACACGTACTCTTACGTGAGACTGGTTCCACCGACTGACATGCACTAGTTGCATAAGGTGGCTAGCGGGTGTCTGTCTCTCCCACTTTAGTCGGATCGGATTCGATGAAAAAGGTCTGTATGAAGGGTAAATAGAAATTGGCATATCACGTCGTAGTTTTGGCGTAGGTAAGAAACGTTCTTGCTAGAAACCTATAGCGGCCACGTAAAAACTTGCAACAACAATTAGAGGACGTCTAACTTGTTTTTGCAGCATATGCCTTGTGATGTGATATGGCCAAAAGGATGTGATGAATGATATATGTGATGTATGAGATTGATCATGTTCTTGTAATAGGAATCACGACTTGCATGTCGATGAGTATGACAACCGGCAGGAGCCATAGGAGTTGTCTTAATTTATTTATGACCTGCGTGTCAACATAAATGTCATGTAATTACTTTACTTTATTGCTAAAGCGTTAGCCATAGTAGTAGAAGTAATAGATGACGAGACAACTTCAAGAAGACACGATGATGGTGA
This sequence comes from Triticum urartu, assembly GCF_003073215.2. Classification (NCBI taxonomy): domain Eukaryota; kingdom Viridiplantae; phylum Streptophyta; class Magnoliopsida; order Poales; family Poaceae; genus Triticum; species Triticum urartu. The sequence continues at coordinate 643,319,841 of NC_053026.1, read as the reverse complement.
TCATGGTGTCATGCCGGTGATAATGATGATCATGGAGCCCCGAAGATGGAGATCAAAAGGAGCAAAATGATATTGGCTATATCATGTCACTATTTGATTGCATGTGACGTTTATCATGTTTTACATCTTATTTGCTTAGAACGACGGTAGCTTAAATAAGATGATCCCTCTCTAAAATTTCAAGAAAAGTGTTCCCCCTAATTGTGCACCGTTGCGAAGGTTCGTCGTTTCGAAGCACCACGTGATGATTGAGTGTGATAGATTCTAACGTTCGAATACAACGGGTGTTGACGAGCCTAGCATGTACAGACATGGCCTCGGGACACATGCGAAACACTTAGGTTGACTTGACGAGCCTAGCATGTACAGACATGGCCTCGGAACACGGAAGACCGAAAGGTCGAACATGAGTCGTATAGAAGATACGATCAACATGAGATGTTCACCGTTGATGACTAGTCCGTCTCAGGTGATGATCGGACACAGCCTAGTCAATTCGGATCATGTTTCACATAGATGACTAGAGGGATGTCTATCTGAGTGGGAGTTCATTAAATAATTTGATTAGATGAACTCAATTATCATGAACATAGTCTAAATTGTCTTCGCAAATATGTTGTAGATAAATAGCTCACGTTGTAGCTCCCTGTTTCAATACGTTCCTAGAGAAAGATTAAGTTGAAAGATATTGTAAGCAATGATGCGGACTAGGTCCGTAGTCCGAGTTGTGTCCTCACTGCTACACAGAAGGCTTACGTCTTTGATGCACCGCTCGATGTGCAAACCCCTACAACGTCGTCTGTGGATGTTGTGAACACCTGACAGACACATCCTGATGACTACTTGATAGTTTAGTGCACCATACTTTACGGCTTAGAATCGGGATTCCAATGACGTTTTGAACGCCATAGAACATATGAGATGTTCCAAGAGCTGAAATTGGGATTTCAGGCTCATGCCCGTGTTGAGAGGTGTGAGACCTCTGACAAGTTCTTTTGCCAACAAGATGGAGGAGAATAGCTCAGCTAGTGATCATGTGCTCAGAATGTCTGGGTACTACAATCACTTAAATCAAGTGGGAGTTAAACTTCCAGATAAGATAGTGATTGATAGAGTTCTCCAGCCACTATCACTAAGCTACTAGATCTTCGTGATGAACTATGACATGCAAGGGATGGAGTTGATCCCGGAGCTGTTCGCGGTGCTTAAGACCGCAAAAGGTAGAAATCAAGAAGGAGCATCAAGTGTTGATGGTTTGACAAGACCACTGGTTTCAAGAAGGGCAAGGGCTAGAAGGGAAACTTCATGAATGGCAAACCAGTTGCCGCTCCAGTAAAGGAACCCAAGGTTGAACCCAAACCCGAGACTAAGTGCTTCTATTGTAAAGGGGACGGTCACTGGTAGCGGAATTACCCCAAATGCATGGTAGATAAGAAGGCTGGCAACTTCAACAAAGTATATACGTGTTATTAATGTGTACCTTACTAGTACTCCTGGTAGCACCTGGGTATTGGATACCAGTTCAGTTACTATTATTGGTGACTTGAAGCAAAAGCTACGGACTAAACAGAGACTGGCTAAGGGCGAGGTGACGATGTGTGTTGGAAGTGTTTCCAAAATTGATGAGATCACCATCGCACGCTCCATCTGCCTTCGGGATTAGTATTGAACCTAGATAAATGTTATCAGGTGTCTACGTTGAGCTTGAATATGATTAGATCATGTTCATTGCAATACGGTCATTCATTTAAGTTAGAGAATAATGGTTATTCTGTTTACATGAATGATACCTTTCATGGTCATGCACCCTATGTGAATGGTTCATTGAATCTCGGTCGTGGTAATACACACGTTCATGCCAAAAGATGTAGAGTTAATAATGATAGTACCACTTTCTCGTGGCACTGCCGCTTAGGTCATATTGGCGTAAGATGCATGAAGAAACTCCATGTCAATGGATGTTTGGAGTCACTTGATTTTGAATCACTTGACACATGCGAGCCATGCCTCATGGGCAGGATGACTAAGACCCCGTTTTCAGGTACAATGAAACGGGCAAGTGACTTGTTGGAAATCATGCATGCTGATGCGTGTGATCCAGTGAAATTGAAGCATGCCGTGGATATCGTTTTTTTCTCATCTTCACTGATGATTTGGGTAGATATAGGTATATCTACTTAATGAAGCACAAGTCTGAAACGTTTGAAAAGTTCAAGCGATTTCAGAGTGAAGTTAAGAATCATCATAACAATAAGATCATGTTGCTACGATCTGATCAAAAGGGGATTTTTCTAAGTTATGAGTTTGGCAATCACTTAAGACATTGTGGAATTGTTTCACAGTTGAAGGCACCTGGAACACCACAAGGTAATGGTGTGTCCGGACGTCGTAATCGAACCCTATGAGATATGGTGTGATCTATGATGTCTCTTACCAATCTACCGTTTTCATTTTGAGGTTATGCGTTAGAGATAGCTGCATTCACTTTAGATAGGACACCATCTAAGTCCGTTGAGATGACGTCATATGAACATTGGTTTGGCAAGAAACCAAAGTTGTCATTTCTTAATGTTTGGGGATGCGATGCTTAGGGCTTCAGCCGGAGAAGCTCGAACCCAAAGCGGACAAACACATCTTCATAGGATACCCAAGGGTGACAGTTGGGTATACCTTCTATCTCAGATCCGAGGGCAAATTGTTTGTCGCTAAGAACGGGTCCTTTCTCGAGAAGGAGTTTCTCTCGAAAGAATTGGGTGGGAGGAAGATAGAACTTGATGAGGTTGTCGAACCTTTACTTCAACCAGAGAGTGATGCAACACAGAAAGATGTTTTCTGTGGCACCTACGTCTGTTGAAGAGGAAGTTAATGATAGTGATCATGAAGCTTCGGATCAAGTTGCTATCGAACCTCGTAGGTCGACAAGGATATGTACTACTCCTGAGTTGTACGGTAATCATGTCTTATATATCATGTTGTTAGACAACAATGAACCTACGAGCTATGGAGAAGCGATGGTGGGCCCGTATTCCGACAAATGGTTAGAAGCCATGAAATCCGAGATAGGATCCATGTATCAGAACAGAGTATGGACTTTAGTGGACTTGCCCGATGATCAGCGAGCTATTGAGATAAATGGATCTTTAAGAAGAAGACGGACGTGGGCGGTAATGTTACTGTCTATGAAGCTCGACTTGTGGGAAAGAGTCTTTTCACAAGTTCAAGGAGTTGACTACGATGAGAATTTCTCACCCGTAGCGATGCTTAGGTCTGTCGGAATCATGTTAGCATTAGCTGTATTTTTCGTTTATGAAATCTGACAGATGGATGTCAAAAACAAGTTTTCTTACCAGTTTTCGTAAGAAAGAGTTGTATGTAATACAATCAAAGTTTTGTCGATCCTAAGGGTGCTAAAAGGTATGCTGGCTCCAGCGATCCTTCTATGGACTAGAGCAAGCATCTCGGAGTCAGAATATATGCTTTGATAGAGTGATCAAAGCTTTTAGGTTTATACAATGTTTGCTAGAAACTTGTATTTACAAGAAATTGAGTGGGAGCACTACAACATTTTTGATAAGTATATGTGGATGACATATTGTAGATCCGAAATAATGTAGAATTTCTGGAAAGCATAAATGGTTGTTTGAAGGTGTTTTTCAAAGGAAGACCTGGATAAAGCTGCTTAGATATTGGGCATCAAGATCTATAGAGATAGACCAAGACGCTTGATGATACTTTCAAAGAATGCACACCTTGACATGTTTTTGAAGGAGTTCAAAATAGATCAGTTAAAGAAGGGGTTCTTACCTGAGTTGTAAGGTGTGAAGTTGAGTAAGACTCAAAGATTGACCACGGCAGAAGAAAGAGGAAGGACGAAGGTCGTCTCCTATGCTCTTGTCATAGGCCCTATACGGTATGCCATGCTGAGTACAGCACCTGATGTGTGCCTTGCCACATGTCTGGCAAGAGGGTACAAAGGTGATCTAGGACTGGATCACCAGATAGCGGTCAAAATTATCCTTAGGGGAATAAGGAAATGTTTCTCGGTTATGGAGGTGATAAAGATTTCAACGTAAAGAGTTACGTCGATGCAAGCTTAACACCTATCCGGATAGCTCTGAGTAGAGATATCGGATACGTATAATGGAGCAACAATTTGGAATAGCTCCAAGTGGAACGTGGTAGTAGCATCTACGATATGACATAAAGTTTTGCGAAATACATAGAGATCTGAATATGGCAAGACCCGTTGACTACAACCTCTCTCACAAGCATAACATGATCAAACCCAGAACTCATTGAGTGTTAATCACATAGTGATGTGAACTAGGTTATTGACTCTAGTAAACTCTTTGGATGTTGGTCACATGGCGATGTGACATGTGAGTGTTAATCACATGGCGATGTGAACTAGATTATTGACTCTAGTGCAAGTGGGAGACTCTTGGAAATATGCCCTAGAGGCAATAGGAAATTAGTTATTATTATATTATATTTCATTGTTCATGATAATCGTTTATTATCCATGCTAGAATTGTATTGATAGGAAACTCAGATACATGTGTGGATACATAGACAACACCATGTCCCTAGTAAGCCTCTAGTTGATTAGCTCGTTGATCAATAGATGGTTACGGTTTCCTGACCATGGACATTGGATGTCGTTGATAACGGGATCACATCATTAGGAGAATGATGTGATGGACAAGACCCAATCCTAAGCCTAGCACAAGATCGTGTAGTTCGTTTGCTAAAGCTTTTCTAATATCAAGTATCATTTCCTTAGACCATGAGATTGTGCAACTCCCGGATACCGTAGGAGTGCTTTGGGTGTGCCAAACGTCACAACGTAACTGGGTGGCTATAAAGGTACACTACAGGTATCTCCAAAAGTGTCTGTTGGGTTGGCACGAATCGAGACTGGGATTTGTCACTCCGTGTAAACGGAGAGGTATCTTTGGGCCCACTCGGTAGGACATCATCATGTGCACAATGTGACCAAGGAGTTTATCACGGGATGATGTGTTACGGAATGAGTAAAGAGACTTGCCGGTAACGAGATTGAACAAGGTATCGGGATACCAACGATCGAATCTCGGGCAAGTACAATACCGCTGGACAAAGGGAATTGTATACGGGATTGATTGAATCCTCGACATCGTGGTTCATCCGATGAGATCATCGTGGAACATGTGGGAGCCAACATGGGTATCCAGATCCCGCTGTTGGTTATTGGCCGGAGAGTTGTCTCGGTCATGTCTGCATGGTTCCCGAACCCGTAGGGTCTACACACTTAAGGTTCGGTGACGCTAGAGTTGTTATGGGAAATAGTATGTGGTTACCGAAGGTTGTTCGTAGTCCCGGATGAGATCCCGGACATGACGAGGAGCTCCGGAATGGTCCGGAGGTGAAGATCGGTATATTGGACGAAGGTTATTGGAGTCCGGAATTGTTCTGGGGGTACCAGGTGATGACCAGCGTGTCCGAAAGGGGTTTTGGAGGCCCCGGCAAGCGTTGGGGGCCTTATGGGCCAAGGGGAGAGGGCACATCAGCCCACTAAGGGGCTGAGCGCCCCTCCCACCCCATCTCACGTAACCAGGAGAGGTGGGGGCGCCACCCCTAGGGCAGCCGCCCCTCCCGGCTTGGGGGGCAAGTTTCCTAGGGGGTGGGGGCACCCAAACCCATCTAGGGTTTCCCCTATGGCCGCCGCCCCTCCCCTAGGGAACCCTAGGGCGCCTCCCCCTCCTCCCTTCCCCCTATATATAGTGAGGGAGAGAGAGGGCAGCCGCACCCTTCCCCTGGCGCAGCCCTCTTCCTCCTCCAACACCTCATCCTCCTCCGTAGTGCTTGGCGAAGCCCTACCAGAGAACCACGAGCTCCATCACCACCACGCCGTCGTGCTATCGGAGTTTTCCCTCAACTTCCCCTCTCACCTTGCTGGATCAAAAAGGAGGAGACGTCTCCCAACCGTACGTGTGTTGAACGCAGAGGTGTCGTCCGTTCGGCGCTAGGGTCATCGGTGATTTGGATCACGACGAGTACGACTCCATCAACCCCGTTCACTTGAACGCTTCCGCTTAGCGATCTACAAGGGTATGTAGATGCACTCTCCTTCCCCTCGTTGCTAGATTACTCCATAGATTGATCTTGGTGATGCGTAGAAAATTTTGAATTTCTGCTATGATCCCCAACACCCTGAAGGAGTTGTTTAGCGCAACAAACCAGGCAACCAGACTATGCGGCTGTAATGCCCTCACTTAGCCATAGGAGTTCGACAATAAAAACATGGGCGCAACCCCTAGTATCCAAACTAGAATGCTATAAGCGTCTGATAGGGAAGTACCAATTCTTCGCATAATGCGGAAGAAATATCCAATGATTTGTAACCTCCGAACAGCTGACCGGCTCTTGCCGCATCATGACAGCCAGTTTTCGGCTTTCTCTACTGAGGTGCTCTTTTGGATAAACCAAGGCACAATCACAGTAGTTCTCCCTTTACTACCTTAGTCGATATAGCGGAACGTAAGGTAGCAAGCACAGGAGCCGGGCAACCCAACTATTGACCAAAGACATGATTCGGAGCCAATGCATATAATGCTAAATTCAGGGTGCCGAACCATACTTATAAAAAGTGTTCGGACTTTTGTTGTCGTAACGTGGGCTGCTATGAAGCCCCTGGCAAACATCAAATGTACCAAAGTGTACGGGTGCTACCTGATAGGGTTATCTGCAAGGGAGATGAAAAAGAGAAAGAAAACAGAAAAGGTACAAAGGTAAAAGGCTGGGGTCCTAAAGCTCCAGCCGCAAACTGTTCTCATTGTAATTTAATTAGTATGTCAAGGCGCATTGATACAGGTAGTGCGATAAGCAACAGGCTATTTGACATGCCGAAACCAAGGGAGAGTTGCATATGGCTCCTGAAAAAACAGGTAGAGTTATCGTTAACGGAATCACCTAAAAAGTCCCCCATATGTCTGCGTTTCTCGCCGCCTTGGTGTGTTTATCCTTCAAGAGGACCGATGACTAGACCACCAGATGGGGCCTGTGGGATTGAGACCTGAAAAGGAAACAATTAAAAGTGAAAGTATGTGTGTATACGATGTCGGTTGAGCCGTACTATGGACCACAAGCTAGCTATGCCTCCGTCGATGCCCATGGGATTTTGAGTGCGTAGTTATGTACGCGCGGCACGAATGCCGCCACTTTATCGGGACTGAGAAGGAGGCCGGATTGCTAGTCGAGCTCCTGACGAGCCGAGCTCTCCTGCTGCAGAGTAGTTCAGACCCTCTTAACGGTGTCCGTGGGCTCAGCAGCCGAATTAAGGTTCTGCTTGAGAAGGCCGCTCTGTACTTCTGCTGCTAAGGCAGCTGTGTGCTCTTCTATATGGAGGGAGCATTCTGTATTTCCATTGACTGTTATGACGCCACGTGGACCAGGCATCTTGAGCTTGAGATAAGCATAGTGTGGTACTGCGTTGAATCGAGCAAACACAGTTCGTCCGAGCAGTGCGTGATAGCCACTGCGGAAGGGGACGATATCGAAGATTAACTCCTTTCTTCGGAAGTTGTCCGGAGATCCGAAGACAACCTCTAGTGTGACTGAGCCCGTACAGCGGGCCTCTACACCTGGTATGACTCCTTTGAAGGTAGTCCTGGTGGGCTTGATTCGTGATGGGTTAATGCCCATTTTTCGCGTTGTATCCTGATAGAGCAGATTGAGGCTGCTACCTCCGTCCATAAGGACGCGAGTCAGGTGGAACCCATCAATTATTGGGTCTACGACCAGTGCGGCTGAGCCACCATGACAGATACTGGTTGGATGATTCCGGCGATCAAAAGTGATCGGGCATGACGACCATGGATTGAATTTTGGGGCGACTGGCTCTATCGCGTAGACGTCCCTGAGCGCACGCTTGCGCTCCCTCTTGGGGATGTGGGTAGCGTATATCATGTTCACCATTTTGACCTGAGGGGGAAACTTCTTCTGTCCCCCTGTGTTTGATTGCCGGGGCTCTTCGCCATCGTCCTCGCTTTGCGACCCCTTCTCCCTGTTCTCGATGTTTAATTTGCCGGCCTGTTTAAAAACCCAGCAATCTCTATTTGTATGATTGGGTGGTTTGTTCGGAGTGTCGTGAATCTGGCACGGACGATCAAGTATGCGGTCCAAGCTGGATGGGCCTGAATTGTTCTTTTGGAACGGCTTCTTCCGCTGACCGGACTTAGATCCACTGAATCCGGCATTGACCGTCGTATCCTCGGTGTTGTCATTGTTGTTTCGACGCTTGTATCTGTTGCGTCGAGACTTGTCTTTGTTATTTTTAACTTCAGGGGTATCGGCGTCGCTTGCATTGTTTTTGCTACGGGCTAACCAACTGTCCTCGCTCGCACAAAAGCGGGTCATGAGTGCGTGAGGGCCGCCATGGATTTTGGCTTTTTTGGCTGAGGTGGCGAGCGAGCCATTCGTCATGGATGCTGTGTTTGAAGGCTGCTAGGGCTTCGGCATCCGGACAATCGACGATTTGGTTCTTTTGGTTGGGCGCTTGAGGTCGTATTCTTCGGCTGCTAGGACATTGGTCCATTTATCATTGAGCAGATCTTGGTCAGCTTGAAGTTGCTGCTGCTTCTTTTTCAGGCTCCTTGCAGTGGCTATTAGCTGGCGCTTGAAGCGCTCCTTCTCAAGAGGTTCCTCGGGCACGATGAAATCATCGGTGCCGAGGCTCACCTCATCCTCGGAGAGCGGAAGATAAATTCCGTCCTCTGATTCTTTGTGTGTGGCCTGTTTACCAGGGCTAACCTGCCCATCTTCCCGATCATCTTGTTCATTAGATGTTTCAATGGGGTCTTCATTGTCTTCGGCACCTTCTGGAGTGTTATCTTCTCCTGTGCCGGTGTTTCTGTCTTTACTGCGGCGTGACTTAGAGCGGCGCCGCTGACGCCGGTGCTTGGATTGTATTTCGGAAGGTTTATCCTCAGCTGGATCTTCCTTGTCATCGTCGCTGTTCTCCTTTGGTGCATCCACCATGTATACATCATACGAGGAAGTAGCCGTCCAGCGTCCAATGAATGGCAGGTTCTGGGCCTCTTCTTCTCCGGCATTGTCGTCCATACCGTCGATGTCCTCGGAGTCGTAATGAAGTGTGTCGGTTAAATCCTCGACCGTGACTATGAAGTGGGTGGCGGGTGGGGAGCAAAATTCTCCATCGTCAGCCCCTAGTTCGAAGCGGATATAGTTCGGCTGTGAGTCCTCCGCCAAGGACAGGTTCTTTAATGAGTTTAGCATGTCGCCCAAAGGCGAGTGCTGGAAGATTTCTGCGGCGCTGAATTCGAAGATCGATAAACGATCAAGTTCGGCATCCGCGGGCTCACATCGTTCGGAACTTACGGCCGGAAACGAGTCCGGAGTTCCGGTGGCACAGGTATCGTGTGAGATCAAGTCTATGTATGGCTCCAACGCCATGGAATATGTGGCCTTCATGGTGGGGTTGATCCTCGTCCTTGGATGGCGCAGTCTGCTCTGGATCTAAGGCCAGAGCGGTTATGGAAGTTGTCTCATGGATGCGGTCCGATGACAGATTTAGGTCATGTCCCTCGGGGTGACCAGGAGTGGTAGCCACGGTCTTGAATCCGGCGAAGATCAAGTCTCCATGGATGTCCGCAACGTAGTTCAAGCTCCCAAATCTAACCTGATGGCCAGGGGCGTAGTTTTCGATCTGCTCCAGATGGCCAAGCGAGTTGGCCCACAGAGCGAAGCCGCCGAACACAAAGATCTGTCCGGGGAGGAAGACTCCCCCTTGGGCAGCATCGTTGTAGATGGTTGAAGGATCAGTCGAACCTCTTGATGACAGCACAGTGGAACTCTCAATGAAAGCACCAATGTCGGTGTCAAAACCGGCGGATCTCGGGTAGGGGGTCCCGAGCTGTGCATCTAAGGTCGATGGTAACAGGAGACAGGGGACACAATGTTTTACCTAGGTTCGGGCCCTCTCTATGGAGGTAATACCCTACGTCCTGCTTGATTAATCTTGATGAATATGAGTATTACAAGAGTTGATCTACCACGAGATCGTAATGGCTAAACCCTAGAGGCCTAGCTTGTATGGTTATTGTCGTGGTTTTGTCACGGCAGATGTCCTAGAGAAAGGACTTAGTCATGGAGCCATCGCGACTGGTTAGCTTGAAGGGGTTAAAGCGGACACAGGGACGCAAGAGAGTTTATACTAGTTCGGCCCCTTCAATGAAGGTAAAAGCCTATGTCTAGTTGTGATGGAATTGATGGGGTTTCGATGACTAGGGAGCAAACAAGCTTCGCCTATGTCTCGAGTTGTTGTCTGTTGTCCTTGAACCGCCGCCGGGTCATCCCCTTATATACACGGGTGACACGCGTCGGTTCACAGAGTCCCAACACCGGTCGATATTCGTATCCGGGTTGGTCTCTCCTTATTCCTAACTTACAATACAAGTTTATATACAAATTCCGGTTTACAGCTACAAGTCTTGAACCGGCTACGGGCCTTAGGCCCTCATCTGCCTTCTTGGGCTTTATCACTTCTGGAACTACTGATGAAGTTGACCCGGCCCAGATAGGCCGGTTTACGCCCAGCAGTAATATCCCCAACATTAGGCCCCAGATTGATTTGAATGGGTTCATGTCAATCCTTTAACAAAAACTTCATCTTCAACGTCTTCTCATAAATTGGTAAACCGCCATGATGTCATCTTCTCTGATTACTGTAAACCGGAGTGACGTCACCTGTCATAACGAAGATATCCATTATGCTTCTTTATTTAACATATCTGCGGATACAGAGGCGACAGCTCCGTTTCGTGGCCCCTTGATTGTCGCACCTGACACATGTCTTTTTGCCATATAAATAGGACCGAAGGGTCATTTCCTTTCTCTTTCCCTTCTTCCCCTTCTGCTTCGTCTTCCTCGCATCGCCCGGCTTCAGAGCTCCGCCGCCACCGTCGACCTCTGCCTCAACCTTGGCCGCTGCATCAACCTGGGCGCACCAGAGCATCGCGGCAACCTTCCGCGTCTTCCTCAGCTCCGGTAAACCTTCTATCCTTTCCCCTGCAGATCTGTTTTAGGGTTTCACAGTTCTTCAGTATTCATCGTCTGCCTCTTGCTCATACGATAGATCTTTAGATGAATCCGCAAATCTTTACTCTATGAAATGATAGTTGTTTGACCTTCGCCTTCACTTATGCATCTCAAAACCATAGATCTATATGAACGTTTTGCTCATTGGTTCAGTACTGCTCCTTTGAACCTCTAAGTATTTATCTCTTTTCTGAACTTCCTTCAGATCCAATGCTATAAGGAAATCTTGTGAAACCTGTTTCTGCGTACTTGTCCATCCGCAATGCTTAGATCAGGCGGTTTAACCTTATAGAAAAATTTTCCAAACCGGTATATGCCATTAGTCCCCTTATTGAACCGCCAGATGCTTGTTGCTTCATAAAACTCCGGTTCAGATAGTTCTGTCTCTGGTTTAACAGTGCCCATACCAATATATCTTGATCAAATGCATTTTTGAACCGGGATCTTCTACCTTGTAGATTCCATCATGGCCAAGCAAGTGTATGAGTGCAATTGGGTTCCTTCTCGCGTCACAGAGGCTCAACTGGACGATTTAGTCCTGATTGGCGCTTTAGGCAGCAAAGATACCATCCATTGGAGGGCTCCTGGCAAAGAATGCCCTCCCACACCTCGAGAAGGAGAGGTTGTTGTTTTCGTAGATCACTTAGCCCGGGGCTTTAAGCCGCCCGGTTCTAAATTTTACCGGGATGTTTTAGCCGATTTCCAGCTCCATCCACAAGATACTGGCCCCAACTCTGTTACAAATATGTGTCACTTCCAAGTGCTCTGTGAAGCGTTCTTTCAACGGGAGCCCACAGTGGAATTGTTCAGAGACCTTTTCCATCTAAACCGCCGTACTGAGTTTACTAACGGCTCCAATACGGAGTTGGGTGGCGTGGCGATTCAGAAAAGGAAAGAGGTCACATACCCTCATGCCAAACTGCATAGCCACCCCAAAGAATGGAATCAGACATGGTTCTACTGCAAAGACACCTCCCCTGCTGGTGAGAATCCCTTGCCTGGCTTTCGTGCGGAGCGGCTCAACAATACACACCCTTTTCCACAAAGATTGACTGCACAGGAGAGAAGCAAATATGCTCCTCAACTGTCAAAGCTCAGAGCCTTTATGGCCAACGGTTTAACAGGGGTTGATCTTGCTCGCTGTTGGATATCATGGAGCATATTGCCCCTTAGTCAGCGCTCCGGTTTGATGTGCGAGTATACTGGCAGTGTTGATGACCCACTGCGACATTCCAAAATCCAGCTCACCGATGAAGAAATCACAGAGGCTGTGAATAAGATGCTGAATGAACCGGAACACGTCTGTGCTAGAAACGGCATGCTTCCCTTCTGTGCCACCAACAAACCGCCAGCTGTAAGACTTTGATTTTTCTTTTTGCTGAATCTATTAATGATATATCTGGTCTTTGTTTAATATCAGTGTCTATGTAATCAGGGAAATGATCCGTTTTGGAGCAAGAAACTGCCGCAGGAGAAACCAGAAAAACCAGACAAACCGGAAAGAGCAACTCGGCAAAAGACTAAAGCTGTGAAGAAGACTGCCCACAGGAAAAGAACCACTGCATCTTCTAATCCGGCCCCTGATGATGATGTGGATAATCCGGACTTTGAGGTAGAGGTTGACTCACTTGGTTTATTTTTCATGCGTCTTATTGATGATGATATTTGTCAGGATGATGCCGAAGCCAGCCACGCGGATGTTGCAGAGGTAATTATTCTCTCTTCCGATTCAGAAACTTTGCCTTCACAAAAAATCCGTCAGGCAAACCGGAAAGTTAAATTTTCTCATCCTCTTGCTTATTTGGATCCTAAATTTCTTATGAAGACCCAACAACACGAAGCTCGTCGCACAACCCGGCACAGCGGCCAGGTAGTTACCTCCGCCGGTTTACCGAACAGTCCGGTTCGGAAACGCCATTCAGAGGTCTCTAATTTGCTTGTCAGTGCTTTTCCTAAAGCGGGCTGCTTTCGTCAACCTCTTAATCCGTCTGACTCCGATTACCAGGTTACTTCCCACTCATCTTCTGGCGAGTAATCGGCTACTCAGCTCCCACCGCTCAAAACGGTGCTTGGGTAAGCTATACTTATTGTGATGTTTGCAGTACATCGCCTTAGAACATATGTTGTATTTGATTTTGTTATTCTTCTCAGGGCCAAACCTAGGCCAAGCAAGAAGGCCCGCCTGGACAAAGCGGCCGAAGAAGATGTCGTTCTTGAACCAGGCAAGACACCCAATCTTGAAGCGGCTATTCCTGAGGATATACCCAACGATCCACCGCAGCAAGACGATGATCTTATTGCTGAAGAGAGACCTACTGATGCCTCAGGTCCTGTCAATCAGCCCACAGGTTCCATCCGGATTGAAAGCTCCACCGGTCCAGCAAAACCTACTAACAAGCCAACAGCCCCAGTGCAAACCGGCGGTACCCAGGATGATGAGGTTGTCATTACTGGCACTGGCCATACTGAGCCAAGCAATCCTGTCGCTTTATCCAAACATTCTGCCAAGGAAGATTTGCTGCCTTTGGCAAAGGCAAGTGGAACGCTGATCTGACGACTTATGCTGCTCTGAACGCCCAAGATATCCATTCCGGCTATCTGAACCGGTTGTATACCAGTCGCGACTATGAAGCCGGTCTGGTTAATATGATGAAAGATAAATATGAGGTAACTTCCATATGCTCCTTCCTGCTTGTATGCTTCCATTCTTGCTGACTCTCCTAGCCCCCAAGGGCCGGTTTGTAATATTCTTTCAAATCGGGACTTACTAATATAAATCTTGATGTTTTGAAATTCGCTGATGTAGCCCCCAAGGGCCGGTTCAACTTAGCGTAGTTAAACCGGTACTTTAAGTAATTAAAATTGCCGCATCAGAATATATACGAGCAAATAGCCATTAGCCCCCAAGTGCCAAGTTGAATACTTGTATTGATCTTGGGACTTTGTAAGCAATTGAAAGATGAAGATCGAATATGCATTAGCCCCCAAGTGCCAAGTGCATAACTTGTTATGTGGTTGATACTTCAATCCTTGTACCGTTTTGTTGAAGCATATAACTGTCTGCATGCAGGCTGAGCTGAAGACGAAAGAAAACCAAATAGCCGACCTCCAAGAAAACCTGAAAACCCAACAAGCTGAAACCTCCAAAGCAAAAGAGGAATTAGCCAGCGCTTTAAGCGCCATGGAGCAGCTTAAGGAGAGCTTCAAGAAGAAACAGGCGGATTGGGCCACTGAAAAGCCCACTTTAATCAAACGAGCAGAGGATGCCGAGGCTGCACTAAAACTGGTGGCGAATGAATTGACCGGTATAAAGTGGCACGTGCATACTATGACCACTGCTATCTTTGGTAAGCCAGTTTGACTTCTGAATTGACTTGGCCTTCTTACAGAGCTGCCGGTTTAACCCTTATGATATTTCAGGGACACGCACTGGTCATTTGGGTTCAGATGTGCAGAAAAAATTGAAGGTCGTCTACACGTTGGTCGAACAGCTGTATACTGGCGCACAGTGGATCATCTGTACCGCATCTCACAACAAACCGGCGCCCACTTTGATTCAAGATACCCTGATGAAACTGTCGGTGCTTCCCGCCCGGGTTGAAGAGCTGAAGAAATCTGCTGCTCGAACCGGTGCGATCAATGCCTTAATGCGGGCAAAAGCCTGGGTGTCGGATTTTGATCCTATTGAAGCGGCTCAGGGCTATCCCAGCTTGAAAGAAGATGGGTCAGAATTTAGTGAAGCGGATCAGCGAGCCATAAACCGGGAGGTGCGTCCGCTAGCTTGTCAACTGGCTGAAGAAGCAGACTTGTCTCGTTATCAAGCTCAATATGATAATCAGAACAACCGAATAGCTGCCCCAATTCATGAGTCGGAAAATCTTATCCCTCCAATCCGTAAGCACACTTACGCTCCCGATATTGACCCGTCATTACTGATCCACGATGAAGCTGTTTTTCAAGCATTAATGGGAATAGATTGGACAATTGTTGATTTCCAGCCACTCGGTAGAGAAACGGAGGCTGAAGCAGTGCAGGGTGACCCACAACCATCAGGCTAGGCTGGTGACCAAGCTTGAACCGGAAGCCGGTTTTGAAACTGCCTCTCCTTTGCGAAAAACAATGATATTATTATGGGCACTGTGTTGCCTTGTAATAGGCTAGCTGATACTTTTGATGTTGATATGCCTTCGTGCATAATTTGTTCTTCCTGTGGTGATGAACTTTCCAAAGCACCTTCTGCAATAAAAAACTCTTCAAGTGCCACCGCGGTTGTACCGTCCGGTGGAATATGATGTCTGCATATATGAAGTCAAAACATCCAAAAAAATTCTTAAGTATATGACCAAATTTTTGTGATACATAATACCTGCCCTTGTTGAGCATGAAGTTGGCTTGGCCAATCTTGAAGCGGAGTTTTGCAAACCCACACTGTTGGAGGAGATAACAGCTCCTGTATATATATGACGTTGGTTTACCATGTAAACCGTGCCGGGTTATAATAAACACTGTGTTACTCCATAAGAGGATGTTAACAACAAGGATCAAACCGGTAAATAGTCTTCGGATTGACGTGAACTGTGTTTCGTGAATTGATTGGTTAAAAAACTTTGTCAGTTTAAAAAACGCAATAAAAAGCAAAAACCCTCCTTCAAAGAAAAGTGTAAATCAAGTGCAATGAAAAAACATTGCAAAAAAAGGTTTATTTGAGCTGATCAGATGGTGTTACCATGGCCGAACACGACCAAGCTCCCGTTAGGTGTAACTATGGTTCTAGTCAGCCAGGTCCCCAAATGAAACCGTGGCATTTATGCCGATCAAGTGGCATGGTCATGGTTTGGGTTCAACCAAGCCCCCAAGTGATTATGTGGCCTTAAGCCGATCAAGAGGCATGACTGGTTCAGACATGACCAAGTCCCCAAGTGATCTGGTGGCTCTCGCCTATCAAGAGGCATGGTATTGGTTCGGACACGACCAAACCCCCAAGTGATATAACATGATGCTTTTAAAAAGCGAACTCAAGGGGTAAACCGGAGGCGGCTTTAGAGCAACTCCGTGTAACCTCACATGATGTAAAAGAACAGATACCCCGCTTTAGCTGAGGTTCCGGTTTATTATATTTAATCATAATATATACATTATCGTAATATGTACATAAGTATAGCCAATGGCTCAGGTATAGTAAGGCCGAAGATGAGCTATGTTCCACGGCCTGTTAGTCTCCTCCTCTGATGTACGTGAGTCTTTATGCTCTCGAATATCGATCAGATAGTACGACCCGTTGCGCAGATTCTTGCTGACCACGAAAGGCCCCTCCCAAGGTGGGGATAACTTATGCATATCAGTCTAATCTTGGATGAGCCGAAGCACCAAATCTCCTTCCTGAAAGGTTCTGGTTCTGACTCGGCGACTGTGATAACGACGAAGATCCTGCTGGTAAATCGCCGATCGGGCGGCTGCGATGTCACACTCTTCATCCAACCGGTCCAAAGCATCTTGCCGTGTTGTCTCGTTGTCCGCTTCAATATAAGCCGTTACACGAGGTGAATCATGATGGATATCACTGGGGAGAACCGCCTCCGCTCCATAAACCATGAAGAACGGTGTGTATCCTGTTGATCTGTTGGGTGTTGTATTGATGCTCCATAACACAGATGGTAATTCTTCTACCCAACAACCCAGCGTTCTCTGCAAAGGAACCATGAGCCGGGGCTTGATGCCTCTCAAGATCTCTTGATTAGCTCTTTCTGCTTGACCATTGGACTGTGGATGTGCCACTGATGAAACGTCGAGCCGAATGTGCTCCCGTTCGCAGAACTCCTTCATAGCACCTTTGGACAAATTGGTACCATTATCTGTGATAATACTGTGCGGAAAGCCAAACCGGAAAATCACCTTTTTGATGAACTAAACCGCCGTGGCCGCATCACACTTGCTAACAGGTTCTGCCTCCACCCACTTTGTAAACTTGTCAACCGCCACCAGGAGGTGGGTCTTCTTATCTTTGGACCTTTTGAAAGGCCCAACCATATCCAGCCCCCAAGTCGCAAACGGCCAAGTAATTGGAATCATTCTCAATTCTTGAGCCGGTACATGAGCACGTCTTGAAAACCTTTGGCAACCATCACATCGTCTGACCAGATCCTCCGCATTAGCATGAGCAGTTAACCAATAGAAGCCATGGCGAAACGCTTTAGCCACCAGAGACTTTGAACCGGCATGGTGACCACAATCTCCTTCATGGATCTCACGCAAAATTTCACGGCCTTCTTCAGGAGACACGCAGCGTTGAAAAGCTCCTGATACACTGCAATGATGCAACTCGCCGTTGATGATAGCCATGGACTTGGATCACCGGATTATCTGCCGGGCCAGAATCTCATCCTCTGGCAACTCGCCCCGGTTCTTGTACGCCAGGTAAGGAAGCGTCCAATCCAGAATAACATGAAGAGCCGCCACCAATTGAGCCTCCGGATCAGGAATAGCCAAATCCTCTTCACCAGGGATCTTGACCGACGGGTTGTGCAGCACATCCAGAAAAACATTGGGCGGGACCGGTTTGCGCTGAGAGCCCAGCCGGCTTAAAGCGTCCGCCGCTTCATTTTTCCGCTGGTCCACGTGGTCCACCTGATAGCCTTTGAAATAACCTGCAACAGTATCCACCTCCCGACGATACGCTGCCATGAGTGGGTCCTTGGAGTCCCAAGTGCCAGACACTTGCTGAGCCACAAGGTCCGAGTCACCGAAGCACTTAACTCGACTTAGATTCATCTCCTTAGCCATCCGGAGACCATGGAGCAAGGCTTCATACTCAGCTACATTGTTAGTACAAGGGAACATTAAGCGGAGAACATAACAAAACTTATCACCTCGTAGGGAAGTTAATACGACTCCAGCCCCCGAGCCTTCCAACTGCCTGGATCCGTCAAAATGGATGGTCCAATACGTGTGATCCGGCTTTTCTTCAGGTGCTTGCATTTCCGTCCAATCATTGATGAAATCAACAAGTGCTTGAGACTTAACCCCTGTCCGAGGCACATACTTCAAACCATACGGCCCCAACTCTATGGCCCACTTTGCAATCCGGCCAGTTGCTTCCCGGTTCTGGATGATATCTCCCAAAGGAGCAGAACTGACCACCGTAATTGGGTGCCCTTGGAAATATTGTTTAAGCTTCTGGCTTGCCATAAAAACTCCATACACCAGCTTCTGCCAATGCGGATACCTTTGCTTGGACTTGATTAGCACCTCGCTGATATAATAGACCGGTCGTTGAACCGGATGCTCCTTGCCTGCCTCCTCTTGCTCCACCACAATAGCCACGCTGACCGCCCGAGCATTAGCAGCAACATATAGCAGTAACGGCTCCTTGTCAATGGGAGCAGCGAGCACAGGTGGATTGTCCAACTGACGCTTTAAGTCCTCAAATGCTTCATTAGCGGCGGAGCTCCAAACAAACTGATCCATTTTTTTCAACATCTGATACAAAGAGATTGCCTTCTCACCAAGACGACTGATAAACCGGCTTAACGCGGCAATCCGGCCTGCCAGGCGTTGAACATCGTTGATACACTTCGGTTTAGCCAGGGAGGTGATAGCCGTGATCTTCTCCGGATTAGCCTCAATTCCCCTGTTGGACACCAGAAAACCCAATAGCTTGCCCGCCGGTACACCAAAGACACACTTGTCCGGATTAAGCATCATCTTGTATGTTCTCAGGTTATCAAAGGTTTCCTTCAAATCATCAATCAGAGTCTCCTTCTCCCTGGACTTAACCACGATATCATCCACGTAAGCATGTACATTACGGCCAATCTGCTTGTGAAGACAATTTTGTACACACCATTGGTAAGTTGCCTGGGCACTCTTGAGCCCGAAGGGCATAGACACATAGCAGAAGGCTCCAAAGGGAGTTATAAATGCTGTCTTCTCCTGGTCCTTAACTGCCATTTTGATCTGATGATAGCCAGAATACGCATCCAAAAAACTTAAACGCTCACAACCTGCCGTAGCATCAATAATTTGATCAATACGGGGGAGGGCAAAAGGATCTGCTGGATAAGCCTTATTAAGATCTGTGTAATCCACAGACATGCTCCAGGTGCCGTTTTTCTTGAGGACCAGCACCGGATTGGCAAGCCACTCAGGGTGAAAAACTTCAACAATAAAGCCAGCTGCTAAGAGCCTGGCTACCTCTTCTCCAATCGCCTTGCGTCTTTCTTCGTTAAACCGGCGGAGGAACTGTTTCACCGGTTTATATTTAGGATCCACATTAAGTGTGTGCTCAGCGAGTTGCCTTGGTACACCTGGCATGTCAGAGGGCTTCCATGCAAAAATGTCCCGATTCTCACAGATGAACTCGATGAACGCGCTTTCCTATTTCGGATCCAAGTTGGCACTGATGCTGAACTGCTTGGACGAATCGCCAGGTACAAAGTCAACAAGCTTAGTTTCTACTGCCGATTTGAACTTCAGGGCTGGATCATGCTCCGTAGTTGGCTTCTTCAACGGAGTCATGTCCGCCGGATCAACATTGTCTTTATAGTACTTCAACTCCTCGGTGGCACAAACCGACTCTGCATAAGCCGCATCTCCTTCCTCGCATTCCAAAGTGATTTTGCGGCTTTCGTGAACCGTTATTGTCCCCCTGTGACCCGGCATCTTGAGCTGCAAATACACATAACAGGGCCGTGCCATAAACTTGGCGTAAGCCGGTCGCCCAAACAGGGCGTGATATGGACTCTGGATTTTCACCACTTCAAACATCAATGTCTCCGACCTGGAATCATGGTCATCCCCAAAGGCTACTTCCAGAGCTATCTTACCAACGGGATACGCTGATCTGCCTGTCACTACGCTATGGAACACTGTATTAGACGGTTTGAGATTTTTATCTGTTAGTCCCATACGACGGAAGGTCTCATAATACAGGATGTTAATGCTGCTCCCTCCATTCATGAGCACCTTGGTGAACTTATAACCTCCCACCTGAGGCGCCACCACTAGAGCCAACTGACCCGGATTATCGACCTGGGAAGGGTGATCCTCTCTGCTCCATATGATTGGTTGTTCCGACCAACGTAGATAACGGGGTATGGCCGGTTCAACAGAGTTGACCGCCCGCCTCTGAACCTTCCGGTCTCGCTTGTCCAAGCTAGTGGTGAAGACATGGTACTGCCCACTACTCAACTGCTTTGGGTTGCTCTGGTAACCTGACTGTTGCTGCTGTTGTTTGTAACCACCCTGGTTGTTCTGGCCATTTTGACCATTATGTCCGCCCGGATTACCATTGAATCCTGAACCGGAACTTCCTCCACCGTAACCCGGCCCGGATCCTGAGCCACCGCCAGATTTGTGATCATACCGGAAATTATTAGAATTCTTGAACTCCTGCATAATAAAGCAATCCTTCCAAAGGTGGTTTGCTGGCGCCTCCTTCGTCCCATGTCTTGGACAGGGCTGGCTTAGCAGATAGTTTAGGCGGTTTGGGTTAGGGTTGGGTGCTCCATTACGATTTTTCGGTCTACCCTTGCATCGCTGGCCATTGTCCTATGCGTTGGTATTAGCCACAAAGTCCATGTTACCATCCGCTTTACGCTTGCCTCCACCACCATTGCCTGCCCAGTGATGCTGCTGACCTTTGGAGCTGCTGTTCTTCTTCCCTTTCCCTGTCTTGTCATCATCAGATTCGGGATCCTTGGTACTATCAGAATCAGCATATTTCACCAAAGCGGCCATGAGGGTCCCCATGTCGGTGCAATGACGCTTCATCCGTCCCAACTTCAGCTTCAGGGGCCCAAACCGGCAGTTGCCTTCTAGGGTTAATACTGCGGTGTCAGCGTTGATGCGGTCTGAGGAGTGCAACACTTGTGAAACCCGGCGCACCCAATGAGTCATTGATTCTCCTTCCTCCTGGACGCATGCAGCTAAGTCCACTATCGACATAGGCTGTTTACAGGTATCCTTGAAATTGCTGATAAACCAGGCTCGTAATTGGGCCCATGAACTGATAGAATTAGCCGGCAAGCTTTTTAACCAAGTACGAGCCGTTCCTTCAAGCATCATGGTGAAGTATTTCGCACACGCCGCGTTATCCATATCAAGCATCTCCATGGCCATCTCATAGCTCTCCACCCATGTCTCTGGAGGTTGATCCCCCGTGTAATTTGGTACCTTGTGCGGGCCTTTGAAATCCTTGGGCAGGCGCACGTTGCGTAAAGCGGGGATAAGGCAAGGCACCCCCAAAGAACTAGAAGTAACACCAGGTTCAGTCAAGGTGGTTGGACGAACCAGCGTGAGCTGCCGAGCCTGATGATGTGTGGCTAACTCGGCCTCCCTGCGCGTGCGGGCCCGGTCCACCACTCCCTGAGCGTTATCAGCACCACCCGCCGGGTTGTTGTCACGGGGTGCCCCACGTCGTTCATTACTCGACACTGCTGGTTCATCCATATGTCTGCTATAGCTCCGGCTTGGACGGGGGGTCGAGTGGATCCGGTCGCGGCTGTATGAGTACGATTTCTGTTGGGCCAAAGCTGTCCTCAAAAGTTCCTTGACCCGTCGCGTCTCTACTGCCTGCGGCGAGTCACCTTCAATTGGAATGGCCTCCAGACGTGCAGCAGCGGCAACAAGATTGTCCATTGGGTTGGAGTAGTGACCCGGAGGTGTTAAAGCAGCCTGAGGTATAACGGTGTTTTGACGAGGCGGGTCCATCTGACGAGGCTGAACCGGTGCACCGGTCCCAGGGGCTTCTGCCCGGTTTCCCTCCAGCGGATTGCCGGCTCTTGGTCCTGGAGTGTTGAAAAGGTCTCTGGCCTCGAAAACCGGAGGTAAGCGGGATCGGTGCTTCCTCCTCATGACTTCATGCAACGCGCTCTGGTCCAACATAAGCCTATAGGCCTGTGCGTCTAAAGCGGCCCGCTCTGCGGCCATCCTGGTGTCCTCAGCCGCCAGATCCGCCTTGGCCTGGGTGATCTGTTCCTTTACCTTTGCAATCTCCGCGTTGTGAACGTCCTGATCCGGCGGATTAACTTCCGCCATAAGCACAGCCAACGCATCAAATAGTTCTGATAGAACCTGAGCCGGCGGGCGCACAGGGCCTCCTGCCCCAGCAGCCATCGCCGCTGCTGACCCGGAGATCGTTGCCGCACCTGTCGAAGAATGAAGCGCTGCTTGTGTTCCGGCCATGAATATTCCAACCCGGTTGGGCAGATCAGAGGGGTCCGGAATACTGTCGCCATCGGAACAGCTCCCAATCCGGCCATCTTGTAGCTGATAAAGAGATTCGGTTTCTCCGGTCGAAGATTCGTCACCGGAACAAACGACGGTCGCGCCGCGAAATTCCGATCCGTCCTCATAACTTCCTCCATGGATGACTCCCACGAAGGCACGCTTCATGGCCAGTTTAACCCAGGAGGATCGCGCATGCTGAGCCGTCTCGACGAGGTCGGTGCAGATGTCCGGCTCAGGTCCCGGTTCACCGATCTTGCCAATGAAAACGTGAATGCTACCAAAGGGGACCCGGTACCCATACTCAATTGAGCCGGCCTCGGGGCCCCAGCCTGCGTCGTCGATGTAGAGCTTGCCGCGATGACTCTTAGTCATCCGGCCTACAGCGTAGCCCTCGAGTCCTTCAAAGAGGCCCTCCAAGAACCGGAAACCATCGTGCGATTGCCCCACGGTGGGCGCCAACTGTCGTGGTTTTGTCACGACAGATGTCCTAGAGAAAGGACTTAGTCGTGGAGCCATCGCGACTGGTTAGCTTGAAGGGGTTAAAGCAGACACAGGGACGCAAGAGAGTTTATACTAGTTCGGCCCCTTCAATGAAGGTAAAAGCCTACGTCTAGTTGTGATGGAATTGATGGGGTTTCGATGACTAGGGAGCAAACAAGCTTCGCCTATGTCTCGAGTTGTTGTCTGTTGTCCTTGAACTGCCGCCGGGTCGTCCCCTTATATACACGGGTGACACCCGTCGGTTCACAGAGTCCCAACACCGGTCGATATTCGTATCCGGGTTGGTCTCTCCTTATTCCTAACTTACAATACAAGTTTATATACAAATTCTGGTTTACAGCTACAAGTCTTGAACCGGCTACGGGCCTTAGGCCCTCATCTGCCTTATTGGGCTTTATCACTTCTGGAACTACTGATGAAGTTGACCCGGCCCAGATAGGCCGGTTTACGCCCAGCAGTAATATCCCCAATAGTTATGATGATGTCTCTCCCCTCCGGACTAAGTCCTCCAGTTTATATAGACACCGGGAGGATCTAGGGTTACACAAGGTCAGTTACAAAGAAAGGGATCTACATATTTAGTCACCAAGCTTGTATTCCACGTCAAGGAGGGTCTCATACGGACACGGGTGCAGTCTCCGGTCTTCGTATCTTCACAACCCATCAGTCCGGCCCATGGCTAACAGGCCGGACGCACGAGGACCCCTTAGTCCAGGACTCCCACACCTGGCCACCGCTGGGTCCTCGTGCCCGCGTAGGGGCCGGCGTGCACGAGGAGCCCGAGTCAGAGGCACATACAGCCCGACGCGAGCGGCATTGGGCAAGGAAGAGGGGGAGGCGATGTCCGCGCACGAGTCCGTCGGTTGATCCCGATGCCGCGCTCCTCGCGTCGGTCCTCCGTCGCTCTCTCATGACGGCAGAGAAGGATGCGCAACGCCTCCACCACAAGATTTCCAAGGCGCTCTGACTCGCCATCGAGTTGTCGGAGCGCGGGGCAAACAAGGAGGTTGCGGCGATGGCGAAGGCGGCCCGCCATGCGAAGGAGCGATACCGCCTGCTCTACAGGCTGTCAGGCATGAGGTGCAGCTCCGACTCCGACCTGATGGACAGCTCCACCTCCAGCTCTGATGATGACGCACCTCCGCACGCCGATGCCTACACAAAGGACGGGCACAGCCGCGCCGACGGCTGGAAGGGGAAGGGTCCAGCGAGGAAATGGTGATTTCCTTAGAGCATCTCCAACAGCCGCGCCAAAAGACATGCGCGCGCGGTAAGCTGGCATTTTAGTGCGCGCGGGATGTTTTCACGCGCTCCAACGGAGGCGGGAAATTGGCGCGCGCGGGAAACGATTGCGCGCGCGAGAAAAGGCGACAGCTCGCGCGCTAGATTTGGCGCATCGCGTCCGGCGCGTCTATAAAATTGCAGCGCCCTCTGCCACTCTCTCATCGCTCCCTCTACCGCTTTCTCTCCCCGCCGCCGACACGACACCACTGCGCCACCATGCCGCCTCACCGCTGGGGAGCTTTGGGCTACCGCGGCGTCCGCGTGCGTCCATCCGGCACCTACTCCGCCGAGATTCGGTCAGGCGGCGGCGTGCGCCTCGGCCTCGGAACCTTCGACACCGCCCAGGATGGCGCCCGCGCGTATGACACTGCGGCGTGGCACCTCCGGCGGTCCCGTTGGGACATGAACTTCACTGACGTGGCGACGCGGGAGCGGAGCGGGCACATGAGTTGGCGCCTCCCCCGCGGTTTATCACCGACGAGGATCGTTGCGAGTACCGGAGGCGGGAGCGCCGTCTCAGCCTGGCCGAGATGGACGAGGAAGCCATGGCGCTGTGGCGCCAACGCTTCCCGCAAGACATCATCAACGAGGAACAGTTCTTCGCCAAGAGGAGGGCGGAGAGGGAGGAGAGGAGGGAGGAGCGAGCCACCTATCGCGAGGACAAGCGAACGCGGAAGGTGGTCGCTAAATTCAATATCAAGCTAAGAGATGCGTCGTCCTGGGACTCCAGCGACGAGCGGTTCCTTGACGCCTACGCTCAGACGTCAGAGGAGGACATCATCGAGGCAGAGTCCGAGTCGAAGAATGACGAGTAGTAGTAGTTTTTCATTTTATTTATCTATCTATCTATCGTAGGAGAAGACTATGAACTATCTACGCACTATTTTGTATCGTAGAAGCAAGCTATGTGACGAACTATCTCCATATTTGTACTATTGGAACCAAATATGTATCGAATCGTAGTTCACATAGTAGGCGCCAAGGAAAAAAAGATTAAATATAACGCACCTGCTGGAGCGGCTCGAACACGCTTTATTTTGAGGCGGCCGTTGGAGCCAGCGCACCACCGCACGCAAAAGCTGGCTCACCCGGCGCTGTATTTTGATTTTTAGCGTGCCGCGCATTGCGCGGCTGTTGAAGATACTCTTAGTCCTTCCCCATTCCGTTTATATTTTAACTGTGTGTTAAATTGTTTGTAGTATGAATTTGGCGTTGAACTACTCTGACATACTATGCTCCTTTTGTCCAGCGATGCAATGTTGATCCGATAAACTATGCTCCTTTTGTCCGGCAATACAATGTTGATCAGATGAATTGGGATATGAACGTGTTTTACATAGCGTTGCGTGGGTTGTATGGTTTTGAGGAACGCGTGTGTGAAAACTAACAAATGAGATGTGTCCGGTCACTGCCTGCGGACGCGTTGGCGTTTGAGGGCCTGGTGCTTGGGGAAATGCAGAACACTGCAGTTCGAACAAGTCAGCAATGCCCATTGAACACGATTAGCACGAGCACCGACTGTCTGTGCCGCTTCAAAGAGAAAAATACTACTGTAGACGCGTAGCACCGACTGTAGGTAGCAGCACGTACCGTTTCGGCCCAGGGAGTCAAAGGGGGCGAGGACCAATGGCAGTGGAACCGCGTCGCCTGCAGCCGTCCGTCCGTCCGCCCGCACATTACACACGACACGAGAGATAGATGTATACACCGATGCCACATGCACATGGGCCCGGACCCTTCCAGCCAGCCAACAGCCAACCGCGCGGTGCCTTCCGTGCGACCTCCACTCCACCCGTCGCCCCGCTCCTCCTCCTCCCCTGTATTTATTCCCACTCCTCTCCCCGTCCTCCTCACACTCCACCGCCACCACCTCTAAATCCCAGCCTCCGCCTCCGCCTCCACACGAGAAGAGAGACTCAGTAGCAACCCACGCCAAGAGCAGGCAGCTCCGTCCTAGCACCAACCAATGGCGACGTCGCGGGCGGACGTGGAGAAGGGCGGGTCGTCGCCGAGGAAGGCGAAGCAGGAGCCGGGCAAGGTGCCGTCGCCGCTGTACCCGCAGCACGAGGGGGAGCGGGAGTGGACGCCCTGGCTGGTGCCCTCCATCCTGGTCGCCAACATCACCGTCTTCACCATCGCCATGTACTACAACAACTGCCCCGCCCACAACGCCAAGCCGGGGCGCGACGGCCAGTGCGTCGCCCGCTTCCTCCACCGCTTCTCCTTCCAGCCCCTCCGCCAGAACCCGCTGCTCGGCCCATCCTCCGCAACGTAAGCACCTCCCTCTTCTCAATCTTTTCTTTAATTCTCTTTGTCTGTTAATCAGCTTCTGTTCATGGAAATGTTACTGCTACTAGTTGCTGCCTTTGCTTACCTGCAAAGCTAGGTAGTTGCAATAGGAGGCAAGAATCATGTAGTATAGCTGTCTGCAGATCGACTGTGCACACACGATTTCTGTTGCGAGAAACAAGTAGTAGAAAATAAGTGCTATTCATCAATTCTGTTTCTTCGCAACATTATTAGTCTGAAATCTGAATGAATTAATCAACAACCGAAGAACTTGCCAAGATGAGATCCGGCACCCAAATAATTCGTAGGGCAGAGGCGCCAGAGATGACCCAAAAAAGAAACACGGGTAGTGGTAGGACACCAACCACACGCCAAGTGCAGATGAGCTGGGCCTGCCTGTATTGCGGCGGTATGCCAGTACAGCCCCTGTCCATATACGGCAGCATGGGGTACATGCATCCATCCTGATGATGAGCTGGGGCCCGGCCGATGGATCCTGACCGTTACACTCCTGTGCTGGATGTGCATGCATTGCAGGCTCGTTAAGATGGGCGCGCTGGTGTGGGACAAGGTGGTGCACGGGCACCAGGGGTGGCGCCTCTTCTCCTGCATGTGGATGCACGCCGGCGTCCTCCACCTCGTCGCCAACATGCTCAGCCTCCTCTTCATCGGCCTCCGCCTCGAGCAGCAGTTCGGATACGGTATGCATATATGATTACAATTTGCAGGCCACAGATTTCAAACACTCACCTAAGAACACCATTGACATCAAGGTCTTCTTTTGGTTGGCTGCAGTGCGGATCGGCGGCATCTACCTCATCTCCGGCGTGGGCGGGAGCGTGCTGTCGTCGCTCTTCATCCGGAGCGCCATCTCGGTGGGGGCCTCCGGGGCGCTCTTCGGGCTGCTGGGGGCGATGCTGGCGGAGCTGCTGTCCAACTGGACCATCTACACCAACAAGGTGGCGGCGGTGACCACGCTGCTCTTCGTCATCGCCGTCAACCTGGTGCTGGGCATCCTGCCGCACGTCAACAACTTCGCGCACATCGGGGGGTTCCTCACCGGGTTCCTCATCGGCTTCGTGCTGCTCATGCGCCCCCACTTCGGGTGGATGGAGCGCTACCGCCTCCCCGCCGGCAGCCCCTGCACCGCCAGGAAGTACCTCCCCTACCAGTGGGCGCTCATGGCCGTCGCCCTCGCCCTCGCCGTCGCAGGGTAAGCATCATACTAGATATTACAGTTATTGTGCATTTAAAGTGTCATTAAGCAGCAGCATTACTTCGCCTACGTACAACACGTTTAGCCGTTGGAAACATATGAATATCCTTGTACTAGTACGTGGACATTTGTTGCCACCTGCAGAAGAGACTGTAGTTAACACTTATGGACACCTAAACTGGAGTAGTTAGTGGGGAAAGAAAAAGTTAAAAGTGGAGAAGCGAAATGTGGGTTAGGTACATGGGCACTGCACATGCGTGCATCCCGTTAGTAGATTAGATTTGATGCGCCAACGAGCCTGCGCACCCAGGTTCCTTCCTCCTCCCATTAAGGCACTCATGTGAACCGACAGGCAAACACAGAGCACCATGGCTCTTTTTATTATCTAATATATATACAATTGTTAAATTAACCATATCATCATCATCATCATCATCATAGTCATAGTGATCCGTAGCTGGCCTTGTTATTCTTCTTCCTCCACCATGTAAAACAAAGTTTTCTTGGTCGCCTTTCCCTCCTCCAGCCTAACGTGCGACACCTTGACAGCCACGCCCAACCTGCACACACACACACACACACACACACACACACATATTACCATGTCGTAGTATAACATATTTTTATGTCTGAAGTCTCAACAACTAGACGCGTTTCTGTCGGTGAATTAAAATAAGGTGGCGAGATGGCCGGGCGAAGAAGAAAGGAGGCCATTCTTTCCGTGCTCGCTCTGACTGACTGTTGGAAACCTTTTTCGCTGCAGATTCGCGATCGGGCTGGCCATGGTGTTCCGCGGCGCCAACGCCAACAGCAGCTGCGGCTGGTGCCACTACCTCAGCTGCGTCCCCACCGCGAGCTGGTCATGCGCCAACTGAGCACACACCACCAACACACACATGAGAATTCCAGCAGCGAGCGCTTTCCCCGTCGTCAGGAATTCTTCCAGCGGGTGCCCCCACAACATATTGTCCGGTCCATATTTGTAGATATAGATCAAGGGAGGGAAGAAAAAGGGGCTACTGCCTGATTGGTTAGACACACACACAGACAAGACTCGTTGGGGTCTTTATCTCTTGTCCATTTGATTTATTCTTTTGTAATGTATAATGAATGAAGATTGCTTTGAGAATCGTCTCTCTCATCTGTCCTGCCATGTGCGACGTTGCTTCCTTCCAGCTGGTGTTTACCCTTTTTGAGTCAGCGGCCAAGCAACGACGCAATAGACAGCTCCTGTGTGATCCCCACAACGCTGCCAGTTGAGCTGCGCTGTAGAGTTGAGGTGTGGTCTGGCCTGATTGGCACATGCGCAAGATTCCATTTGGCGATTAATAATAATCAAGTTCCAACAACAAGTCACACAGAGCAGCCAATTTTGCATAAGAAATGCAATCAACATGCAAACCACCGCATGCTACGCGGTTGACATTTCACCGACCGCCGCACCAAAAAAGAAAAAGAGACATTTCACCGACCGTGTAATCCGCGGGCGCACAGACTATGCCGGTTAAAAGAACTTTCTAAATCACATGGAATGGCATCAAACAGGTAGTATATCATATCTCCAGATGCATAACCTATTCATAAACCGTTTGTGCCAGCAACATTCACAGCCTAAGAGCCAACAGAAAGAAGAAAAACAAAGTTGATTGTTCAGCCATCAAGGCGGTTCACCGACAGAAACCTCTCAATGTGCCATTGCACCCTTTGTCCCAAAACAACTATTTCCAAGCGGAGGAGACCTTTTAGCATTAACTCAGAGCTCACAGGTTCATCTTCCTTTGTCCAGGCCAGTTCTTCTGGTTGAAATCGTGCTTGATGAGGTTGGCTCTCAGGAGCATGGCCTTGATATCTCTCTCAAACTCATTGCCAGTCTGGAGGGCCCGCTGGAAGGTTGCGTTTCTTTGGTCAGCATGCCTTGCATACAGGATCTTGTTGTGGGAGTCTATCCGAGCCTGCAGCATAAAAGGTAACCAAGAAGCAGGTCAGAATAATAATATGAGAATTATGATGGTATATGCAGCAAGATGAGAAATCTTCTCAAGGGTACCTGTATTTTGTTCTCGGTGATCAGTGCAGCCAGCTCTTTCTCCAGCATCGATACTGAGCTCTTGAAGGCACTAGCCATTGTGTTGAGATCCACAGATATGAACGGAAGCGTGTACTGTATGATAGCTTTGTGGCGGATATCATTGTACAGAGTCCCAAGATGCTCACGGAGATGGATATCCAGAAGGAGATTTGGCTTTAGCTTCTCAAGATGCTCCAAGCATGATCCATAGCGACTAGTTTGGACATTTTAATTGTTAGCATATTTATTTAACACAAATCGGTTGGAAAAAAACTACAACCTAATCTAGCAGTGACACAAACAAATGTTTATCCTCAAAAGGACTTGGAGCCCAACTTTGTAACCAAAAAATGGTGTACAGGCAATCAAGCTTTCATGGTATTTTAAATTGTAAACCCAAAAGGCACATTAATCGACACCATATTCTAGAAAATAAGGTCTAAAATTGAAGGAAACTGTCGATATGGCCCAATAACTAAAAGGGTAATGACTTTAGCCTCATTGCCAACAAACGGCTGTCTATATGGCCCAATAAGTAATGATGTGGCATATAAAAGGACGAGAGTTAGAAAACCAACTGATTCATTTCTCATTATAGCAGTTACTGTATTTGAGTTGACACTGTCAGAGTGACCAAAAATAAAGGGTTGTATACATCATTTTAATTATGCGAGCGCCAATACTTGTGAAATTGTTATGATTTATCAGTGCAAGTTCTACTGCTTGTAAAAGGGTTTCCATTACTGAAAAAAGAGCAATGCATATATTCTATTTTGAGCTCTGATGATATAGTAAAAACAACAGTTGCAAAATCTTCCACATATCCTATCAGAGCAGCAAGTGTAAAAACAACCAACACACTGAAAAGGTGGGCAAGAACAATAAAATACTAAAGGCTGTTCCAGTAGGAGCATACCTTGCATAGAAATCATTGACCAGCTCCCTTACTTCAGGCACTAGCTCAAGAAAGTTACGGAAGTTTATGTTGTCAATAACTTTGCTCTGGCAAGATAAACAAACAATCATGTTTCAGTGTAACCGTAACCAACCAACCATACAAAAGGCACACAAAAAAGAAGAAGAACAAGAGGTAAACCTTCAGTTCTGAACGATCGAAAGAAGCAAGAGCACAAAGGGCACCATAGACAGCCACATCTTGCGGAGCTATGACTTCAGAATAGTTGCTTCCTAGTTCAGGTCCTGTCTCGAGAAACTTCATGGAAAGGGGGAATTTCAGCAAGAATACTTTATACCAGGCAAAAACACAAGACATTGCCTAATTTACTTCAATTTTTGGACAAGCCACTATCTATAAATTGGAGGTGGAGCTGGATGTGGATCCCAATGTGCGTAAACTACTAGCTGGAGGAAACAATGGGAGGCACTTTAAACGAAGTTACGCTGATCATTTATAACAAAGAGAGTAAACAAAATTCAGTTTAAAGTGCAGTACCATATTGATATCTGTCAGGAAAAGTTTGTGAGTGCTGTCTAATCCACACATGACAATTGATAGTTGTAAATTTAGTTACAATGATACACTATTAGTAATTTCACAGAATAGTAAACGAACAAACAAATCACTTGGATCTGTTCAAGGCTTTTCACTGATATCTTGAAACAAGTGGGGGTTTATCAAGAATATACTACTGGCCCTTGAAAGAGGTACCGCATGAACAGAACTAGCAAGATAGGACTACCAAACATGAAGTTTCAATTTAAGTTGAATTAAAATTCTTGCATACAGAAGACTGATTTACAGGAAGCAATAATCATCTCTAGAACATCAGCTTAAAAGCTTACAGGTGCAAGGAAAGCTCAGCTCAAGGAAAAAAAAGAAACAGAACAGGGTTTCTGGAGGACAAACCTTACGGGCAGCAAGTTTGTATTTCTTCGTCTCCAAGTTGGCTAATCCTGCAGCTGCTCGCAACTTTGCAACAATGACAGCATCCAAGGTGTCTGGGGTTTGCTCTGCTTTGCTGACATAGTTGGTAACATGCGCAAACTGTCCCAACTCAATGCTGACCAGAATCACATGCATACACATCTGAACTATATGCTTGGAAGTGGTGCAATAGTCCCGTGTCCGGATATAGCTTTTGAAGGCTTCTGAAAGGTGGCCATGAGCATAGAAGAAGTCACCAATGTCGTTATAACCCATTCTGATGCTCTCTTTGATCAGGTTAGTCTGCATTTAAAGAAGCAACATAAATGCAGAGTCACTTGTTTGATACATATATCACGTCACCATTAAACTCGCCAAGGCCACAAATAAATACGAAAACACTAACGCCCACACGTGTGGCAACATTGCAACTCGCCCACACGCCTGGATCACCATCCAGTTAAGTTTCCACGAATCGACAAGGCCAGTGTGTGGGTGTTGGAGAGGTCGCCCACACGCCCCACATCACACGGTTGCCAGCTGCGCTGTGTAGGCGAACTAGTTTCTGCCCACACAGCCACCACCTAGTCCACGCACGTGTGGGCGAATTGCTTTTCGCCCACACGACAGTCGTACGTTGTTGGATGGCAACTAGGCAAACACACATGGCAACTATGATTCGTTTGCTAGACGGCAACTGCAGTTGCGTGTACGTGGCAATCAGATAAACATACATGGCAACTGTGATTAACCACACGTGGCAACTAGGTAAACACACATGGCAACTATTGTTTGACCATATGTGGCAAGTAGTTAATCACACACGACAACTATGATTTGATTATACGCGGCAACTACCATAAATTAGACATGACAACTATAGTTAGGCAAAACAGAGAGAGTTGCGATGCTTTTACAACCATATTTGCCATCCCGGATAACTACATCTGCCATCCCGGATGGCAACTAAATCGTCATCCCGCGGGTACCTAATGTAGCTGGGTCAGGACGTGTGGGCAATTATACTGTTCGCCCACACACAGCCCGTGTGGGCTGTCCCCTGCTCATGCCACACACGGTGTGTGGGCGAATGCCTATTATGCCACACGTGTGGTGGATATCGGTGTCCAACAAATATATTACACTTAGAATTCAAATGCAAGAGAATAAAGAATACAACAACAGATCTAACAAATACTTTCACACATGTTATAGATTTTCAACGTACATTATGCCTATATTCAACACTACCATCTCTTCCTAAACTGTTGTTACAGGCCCATGCATATAGATTGCATGATTCACAGAAAAAATAATCATAACTCTTTTAGGTTAGTTAGTTATGACTCACTATAACAGATGCAGTAATTGTGGACCCTAGACAGCATCTATCACATACCTAGAGCGCACATTGTGCTGGATGATAAACACTGCCCACACCCCATCCTTAAACCAGCAGACAATTGATAGGGATGCAAGCGGGGCAGGCTAGCAGACAATACCATAGTAGAAACGTAGTGTTAATTTTAGGCAAGATTTGAGCAAATTATGAGCTAATTTATGAGTTTTGCAGGATGAAACAGGATGCTGTGGTGGGGTAATGATGATTCCGCTTATCTAACTACCTTTTGCCAATTTTACTGCTTGTTTAACTAGCTTATCCCTACTCCCCTAGCTATTTTTCCGTAACAAAATATAAAATATGTCCAACACAACAAAATTCGGCAACTGTAAACTGGGACTGAAACTCAGGCTCAAAGGAAGCTCTGGCAGCAGAAACAACATCTTATATTGGAGAAGGCAAAGGAAATTTCAAGTGTGCTCACAATCCTATGTTCTAAACAATTTGAGCGTTCCTAGTAATGAATAAAAGTATATTAGGTAAATTTCACATTTGAATCACAGAACCACATTTCTATTATGGACCCTAGCAGCATATACAGAGGCAACAAAGTGCAGGAAGGCATGCCACAAAAACACAGAGGCGCGAGAAGGCAGAATACAGACAAGGTAGCATGCACTCCCTCCGTTCCTAAATACAAGTCTTTTTAGAAATTTCAATATGGACTACATACGGATGTATATAGACGTAGTTTAGAGTGTAGATTCACTCATTTTGCTCCGTATGTGGTCCATATTGGAATCTCTAAAAAGACTTATATTTAGGAACGGAGGGAGCAGTGAGAATTGGTGATTAGAAAGGGGTGTGTCCCTTCTATAAACTGCAAATAAATCAGATGATGGCTTGTACATGTGTGAGCCAAGTCTAGCACCAATCGAAGTCTGGGTTCATACGTAATAATGAACAGACTGATCACAATGGCAGAAAAGAATAATTGCTGAACATACTGGGAAACAGTTCACTTGGCTCAATATTGGCATGAAATATCTTGGTTTTACCTTGATTCTGCTAATATTAGGAACAATGGCTAAATCAGCTAATGGCTCTATTTACTTCCAGTGATTGTTTCCATGTAAAGAGTTTAATTGTGCACAATGAACTTTTCCTAAAACATCACGTAGTGGCAAAAGGATTGCATTCAGAGAAATCGTGCATGACTGTCATCCCAGATAACTAGATAACACCTATAGTTCAGCACCGCACCATGACCAAACAATCATCAACATCAGCGTAAGCAACGTGCAAGGTAACCACAATTTACTATCTTATCATCACAGCATAGAAAATCATGCTCATGCAAGGAACACTATGCTTGCACATAGTAAGGGAAGACACCATAGGCTAATAGTATAAATTAGATACTACTACTCGCACCATGCAAATCAGTCATCCACACTCCACAGAGTAGGCAGTACATCAAATTAATCCGTCAATGATAATCATAAACCAGACAGATCAGCCAGGAATACCAACACGGGAGGCGCAATTCATCGACAGATCAGCCAGGAATACCAACATGGGAGGCGCAATTCCTCGACAGATCAACGCAACCACCACATCCTAGGCAGAAACTAATGGGAACGATGCAGTAAATTCAGAGAAGCGGCCAGAACAGGGGGTCAGTGGAGGGGTAGGGTTTTCTCACCCTGTAGCCGTTGAGTTCGGTCTCGAGCTTCTCCTTGCGCTGCTCGGCGCGGCGGTTGACGGAGTCGACCCAGGCCTGGTCGTGGCGGTAGCGCGGGCCGAGCCGGCCGTTGATCTTGAGGACGGCGTCGAGGTAGAGCACGGTGTCCTCGCGCGCCCTGGCCTCGTCGTGCGCCATCCGCAGCGCCTCGAGCTGGATCGCCTCCACCCCGCACCGCTCCGCGATGAAGAGGAGCCGCGCCACGCGGGTCCGGCCCGAGTACTGCGCCGCGTACGCCTCCACGTCGAGCTGGTCGGCGGAGACCGGCGCCGCGGCGGCCTGCTCCCCGCCGCCCAGCCCGTTCGTCACCGCCGTGGCCGCGGCCGCCGAGACCTCGCAGTCCACGTCCATGCTGCCGGGGATCGGCGGTGGGGTTCGCCGCAAAACCCTAGAGAGAGAGGGGGGAGGCGGAAGCTTCGGGAGAGGAGAGATGCAGAGGAGGGGAAAAGACGGAGGGCCTGGGTTGGAAATAGCACGGGTGGTGCGGGCAGATATGTAAAGTTACGTTGGGCCGGGCATGGGTTTTGTTCTCAACTTGGGCTGGAATGAACGCCCCTTTCTGGGTCATGTGCTTTGGCCCAATGATTCGTATGGGCTAACAGGCCGAAATACCCTCTTTATATGTATGTTATGGTGGGCTGGTGGCGTGCTGTGTTCACGTTTTAGGTCCAAAGAAGATTCCGACGAGCGAGGAGGTCCAGCACTCGAGCGGCGGCGGCGGCGGCGGCGGAGATGAGGGCGGTGAGCGGCGAGGTGGTCTCGTCGAAGCCGGTGGGCTTACACAAGGCCGCCCGCGTGTTCAGCCGCTTCGCGGCCAGAGAGGCGTCGAGGCTGCCCGCCGGGGCGGGCGTGCTGGTCCTCTGCGCGGCCGAGGCCGCCGCCGAGCTCCACGCCTTCCGCTGCGCCCGCGTGGGCCCCGATGGCGAGGCGGAGGTGGATGCGGCACCAAGCGGAGAGGAGCGGCGCAAGAAGAGGAGGAAGACTGGGCGCGAAGGTGTGTCACTAGAGTAGGCTCTCTTTTTTGGGGGGTTTAAATCCATGTGTTACTGTGGTACTGGTAGCTTGCCTGTTGTTCTTCATGCTGTTAAATCCATTTGTTACTGTGGTAGCGACTAGTAATAATATATCTGGTGTTGTTCACGATGTATCATTTCATCATTTGGGACGAGCTGTGCTGTGTCTTGTGTGTGATGTATGTATCCTGCTGCCGGGGCTACATTTTATTTCAGTGCAATCGGCTGAAAACTTTCACCGCCACTCCAAGAGAGACAGAGAAGACTGCAGCACCACACACAATGCACCTGAAGGAAAGACGTCTGATGAGCTTGTGTGTTGTGCTCTTCAGTCCATTACTGCATCCCCTGTTGTCCTTGAACTGTTTTTTTTAAGAGAAACTTGGAACTGTTTTAGTTGGACGTTGAGCATTTTAGTTTTGCTTTTTAACCACAACCGAACTCTGTAGTAAGGTGCCATTATCTCTTGTCTGTCAGTGGAGCCTCCCTGATTTTCCAAAACGAACAAAATTGTCGCTGTTAATTTGGTTCTGAAGTCTGAACTCGTGTGCGTTGGAATTTCAGTGTCTGATTTCTCTCTCGGGGCCTTGAGAAAGAGACGGATACTTGTGTTGTTTTAGCACCTTTCAGCTCAGCTAGAACGTTACTCAAGCTGCTGGATCCCATTGGCTCAGACATTGCTGAGAGTGAGTACACAAGTTATTGCCGACTCGCCGGCACCTCTGCTTCACCTGGCCGTGGCCGGCAAGTAAATCCCCAGGCAAATACGCAATCACATCTCATCCAGTCAGCCGTCACGTTCCATGAAGATTGCCGAAGTCAGCCACACAATCCACACAGTCCAGGCAAATTCAGTGCAATCCGGTCCAGTCCAGCTTCCCAACCTTAATTTTGTGCTTGTGCTATAACTCGTCTACATTGGCAGTTCTGCGTATCATATACGTATCTCTTAGATTCCTTGAGAAGGACATATGTATGTAACACCTTTCCACTGAGCTAGAACAGTATACCATTAGATCTCACATTGCCATGAAAGATTGCCAAAGTTAACCACTTATTCAGGCAAAAAATTCGATCAACAGGGGCCTTGTCTCCGGTTTCATTTCAAAGAAACAAAACAAAGTTAATATAGTATTAGGTGTGAAATTTTGAATATTTGTGGACAAAGAATAACTATGTTGTCTTCGGGTTGATCTCTTTCTATAAGATTTAATAAAAGTCGACAAATCGTACTACTATAATTGCCTTGTACTTTTCTTTTTAAAGAAAATCTTATATATAATTAATCGGGATTGCTAAATCTCAGTCGACTGAGACTTAACCAAAGTCTTAGTCAATGCTATATTTGTGGGTTCTTACATGAAGATTCGTGTAAAATTTTCTTCCTTCCTTTTGTATCTTTTGTCACTTGATTGAGATGTAGCCACGCTCATAAT
The DNA here is from genome assembly GCF_003073215.2 of Triticum urartu. NCBI lineage: Eukaryota > Viridiplantae > Streptophyta > Magnoliopsida > Poales > Poaceae > Triticum > Triticum urartu. Next base: position 643,282,740 of record NC_053026.1, on the reverse strand, counting down.
TAATTATAAAAAAACCTATTGCTTCCTAGTAGTTCTTACTGTTGAAGATCTGGCTGAAGGTGAAACGAAGGCACAAACTAAACTATCCCAACCAAAACTCTCGCTGGAAAAGGGTTTCGAAGCCGAAACACTACTGATCAGCACCAAAGTACAGGCGAGCATACATTCTTCTGGAGTGGATGACATGGATCGCATCACGGGGTTCAAGATTCTACTTGAGGAACTCCAAGCATTTCTCCAGACGCGATCTGCATTTCTAGTGCCTTCCAGGAAGGAAATGCATACCAGACTCGTACATCCGCTCAGTCTTGTGATCATCAGCTCGAGGAAGCGATCTAGCTCCGCATTCAGGCAAAGTCGGTTCAGTCTGCCCTGCCCGACCTGGAGCAGACAGAGTCTGCTCGTGTCACTACCAGCTCGCCGAAGCATACAATCACGCGCACACACTTGGACAAGACACCAATCCAAAGACACCGCATCTAGCAACCAAGAGGATCCCATTGCACTCACTCACATCTCATCCAGTCAGTCGTCACGTTCGGCTAAGATTGCCAAAGTTGATCACTCATTCAGGCAAATCCAATTCAATCCAGTATGTTCCAGCTTCAGTGTCTGCTCTTCTCGACCTGGGGGCAGACAGAAGCTGCTTTTTTTTTTTGAAACAAGGCAAAAGATTTGCCATTTCATTGAATAAGAAGTTTTAGGACAAAGCCGCAAAGCGGCAATAATAAAAGAAAGGACTACTCTCGCGGCATTACAATACCCAACTGCTTTGCACCGGCCAAAGCCCAAAGAGACACCTCGTCTTTAATCTTGGAAATGAGAACCATCGAAGGACGGCCGTGTTACGGAAGACTCTAGCATTGCGTTCGGTCCAAATCTCCCATGAGATGAGCATCATCAGAGAGGCCAGCGCCTTGGGAGATCCAACCCGAGTGTGTATGTTGTTGGTCCACCAATCTCTCACCGAGACCCTCGTCGCCCAGGTGGCCGTGTTGACGTGGTGCAATCCAAGCCACGGAATAATATCGTTCCACACCCGAAGAGTGAATCGGCATTGGAAGAGGAGATGAGCCGCAGATTCCTGGCATTGCTTGCATAGAGGGCATTCACCACAATTGGGCCAACCCCGCCTAATTAAGCGATCGGACGTCCAGATCCTATTTTGTAGAACAAGCCAAGCAAAAAAATTGCATCGCGGGGGAGCCCACACCTTCCAGACCGATTGCACCAGATATGAAGTGGTAAGCCCTTCAAACTGTGCCTTGTATGTTGAAGAGGCGGAGTACATACCATCTTTAGTGAACTTCCGTACAATTGAATCCTCCATCCCCTCTTCAAGGGTGACCGAATTCAGCTTTCCCCAAAGATTTGCAAACTCTTGGACGTGACCAAGGGAAAGGCCATTGGAAATGTCGATGTTAGAGATCCACAGATTGTTGTGTAGAGCTTGCTGGATGGAACAATTTTTCTTTCGAGAGAGGTCAAAGATGTGAGGTGCGATGTCACGAGGTCTCAAGCCCTGTAGCCAAGAGGAGTTCCAAAATTTTGCCGTTCGTCCGTTACCCACCGTGACGCGCGTGGCAGCCGCAAAAAACGCCCGGTCATCATCTGTGCACGGCGTGCCCATACCGATCCATGGTTTTGTGGGATCCTTCCACTCCAACCAAAGCCACCTAGTCCGAAGAGCCTTAGCAAATTTGGCCAAATTTAACACGCCCAGGCCACCATTCTTCTTCGGCTTGCAAACAAGGTCCCAGTTTATTTTGCATTTTCCACCGGAAACTGTATCTGTGCCCGCCCTAAGATAGGCGCGCCGTAGACTATCAATTTTCTTCAGAACCTCGACCGGGATGTCGAGAGGCGTCAGGTGATATATGGCAATAGCGGTGAGGACGGCCTTAACAAGAACGGCCCGACCCGCAGTGGCGACATGTTTGCTTTGCCAAGGGGGGAGCTTGCTAGCCACCTTATCCTCGAGGTGTTGAAAATGAATCTTCTTGAGACGCCTAACGGACAACGGCAGCCCAAGGTATCTCATCGGGAACGAGGTGCGAACAGCCGGGAAAGCTTGAAGAATATCATCAAGATCAACATCGCCGCAACGAATAGGGGGCCACAAGGCTTTTGGTGCAGTTAGTGACGAGGCCGATGACCTCCCCAAAGGAGGCCAGGGTGGATGCAAGAAATTGAACGTCTTCCTTGATAGGCTTGACAAATATGGCCGCGTCGTCGGCATATAGCGATGCACGGATGGTCGTGGCTCTTCCACAAGCGGCTGGAGGTGTCCCTGAGCAGTGGCCTTGTTTAGAAGGTGGTGTAGAGGGTCAATCACAAGGACGAACAAAAGGGGAGACAGGGGGTCTCCCTGTCGCAGCCCACAGCCATGCGTCAGCGGGTCACCCATCACTCCATTGATCAAGACCCTCGATGTGGCCGTGGAAAGGAGGGCTGAAACTCACTCTCGAAATCTGCTTGGGGAAGCCGAGGTGTCGTAGGAGATCAAAGAGGAAATCCCATCGAACCGAATCAAAAGCTTTCTTGATGTCGAGCTTGAAGAGCAAAGTTGGGGTTTTGCGGCGGTGAAGCTTCCTTGCCAAGTTTCTGACATACATGAAATTATCATGAATACTTCTTTTCTTTATAAAAGCGCTTTGGGCATTTGAGACTAGGCTTTGCATGTGCGGGGCAAGGCGTGTGGCCATCATCTTAGCGATAATCTTAGCAATGGCATGGATAAGACTAATGGGCCGGAAATCGGAGATGCACTCTGCACCATCCTTCTTAGGGATGAGGGCGATGTTCGGAATCAACTCACCAAAGCAGAATCGGAATCGGACCCCTCGACCTGGACACCCAGCCAAAGAACACCTCACCCACCAACCAGACAACACTAAACCTCTCGATTATTTCCAGCCAGGCAATCATGGCCTGACGCCACGTGTACAACCCCTGTGGGTGCTGAGTCGGATCAAGGATATTTTGGCGCGGCTTTATCCACACCTGAGAGCCGCAGAAAAGCGCAAATTGATATTTTGCTGGCGTCGTTTGCTTCCCTTGTTTGGGTAAAATCTTTTGCTTCTTCTTTTTATTATTGCAAAAATCTTTTGCTTCCTGGTAGGTGCCAAGCAAAACAAGTGGTTTGACTTTTGTTTAAGGTTGAGTGCAACAGCTGAGAATGACATGTCACTGATCAATATAAGCCGCAATAGTATTATTACATATCTGACTCTTAGTTGCTCCGTGCTGATGCAAATTAAGCAAGTTATTCCTTTATGGTCGATTAAGGGGGGACAAGCCGTGTGTTTTTGCTATTCCTGGGAATACTGACCACAACATAACAAATTGCGTTCCGTTTAACCTTTTTTCACTTTTTGATTAATCTTGCAAGGCTTCTGCCGCTGTGCCCACGTAGGCGATGGCGAGGCGGCACGGAGCGGATAGGAGCGATAGTTTTGTTACTGGAGCAATAGTTTTTTTCTCAAGTCCATGTGTTACCGCACTTGTTAGCTTCAGTCTGCTGCCCAACCTTGATTTTGTGCTATATATAACTCGGCTGCATTGGCTGTTCTGCGTATCATATCTCTCTTAGATGCCTCGAGAAAGATATATGTATGTATGTATCACCTTTCAACTGAGCTAGAACACTATACCATTAGATCAGACATTGGCAATTGAGATTGCCATGAAAGATTGTCAATATTCAGGCAAAAAATCGCTTTCATCATTTCATAGAAACAAGTATTAGGTGTAACATTTTGGATATTTGTGGACAAAGAATAACTATAGTGTCTTCAGACCAGTGATAGAATAAAAAATGACAAGAGACCTTTTTTTTCAAATACCTGCAAAAAAATCTACCTCTTTCTATAAGATTTAATGAAAGTTGACAAATCATTTAATATAAAATTGCTATGCTTAGTGTGTGGCTCGTACTTTTCTTTTTTAAAGAAAAACTTATATACTCCCTCCGATCCATATTAATTATCTGTCACTAATTTAGTACAAAGTTGATTGGAGGGAGTAATAATTATTTCAAAAAATAACTAATGACCAACCTATTGCTTTGTATTGTTGAAGATCCAGCTGAAGCTGAACAAAGACAGGAACTAAACTATTATAACCAGACTCTAGCTGGAAAGGGTTTCGAATCCAAAACACTATGGATCAGCACCAAAGTACAGACGAACATAGGAGCCTCAGGGGTGGGGGACATGGATCGCATCACCAGCTTCAGGATTCTACTTGAGGAACTCCAAGCATTTCTCCAGCCGTGACCTGCATTTCTAGTTAGTACCTTCCAATTCCAGGAAGGAAATGCAAACCAGACTTGCACGTCTGCTCGGTGTTCTGATCATCAGCTCCAGGAAGCTGGAAGAGATCTAGCTCCCCATTCAGGCAAATTCGGTTCAGTCCGGTCTTGTCCAGCTTCAGTCTGCTCTGCCCGACCTGGAGCTAGCAGACAGAGGCTGCTCTTGTCACTACCAGCTCACTGAAGCACAAGCACACGCACTTGGACTAGACACCCAGCCAAAGATGCCGCGCCTAGCAACCAAGAGGATCCCATTGCACTCACTCACATCTCATCCAGTCAGCCGTCACGTTCGGCTAAGATTGCCAAAGTTAACCACTCGTTCAGCCAAATCCAATTCAATCCAGCATGTTCCAGCCTCAGCCTCTGCTCTTCTCGACCTGAAGCAGACAGAAGCTGCTGGTGTCACAACCAAGTGTCCGTTTCAGAAAAAAGAACAACCAAGTGTAGAATCAACTCATCAAAGCAGAGTCGGACCCCTCGAGGTAGACACCCAGCCAAAGAACACCTCACCTAGCAACCAGACAACACTAAACCTCTCGACTATTTCCAGCCAGGCAATCATGGCCTAACGCCACGTGTACACCCCCTGTGGGTGCTGAGTCGGATCAAGGATATTTTGGCGCGGCTTTATCCACACCTGAGAGCCGCAGAAAAGAGCCTCCCTAATTTTCTACTCTCTCTGGGCTTGAAGACATTTCATACAGGGTGCAAATTAGCTCATTTTCAGTTGTTATAAAAGTGAACGGAGGGAGTAGAAAAAAAAACTGTAGCTCTTTCTTTTTTGGTTCTGAAGTCTGATCTCTCTCGAGGCGTCGACGTTATTGTGTTGTTTGACGCCTTTCAGCTGAGCCAGTACTAGAACGTTGCTGAAGCTGCTGTATCAAATTGGCTCATTCAGACATCGGTGAGTGAGGACGAAGTTATGTCCGACTCGCCGGCACCTGGCCGTGGCCGGCAAGAAGGTCCCAGCGCAAATACGCAGTCACATCTCGTCCAGTCAGCCGTCACGTCCCACGAACATTACCGGAGCTAACCAGACGATTCCGGCAAATTCGGTTGGAATCCAGCACGTATTTTCCAGCTTCAGTCTGCTGTGCCCGACCTGGAGCAGACAGAAGCCGCCCGTGCCACTACCAGGTCACCATCAACCCAGCGAAGCAGAGTCACACGTAGCCCCCTGAGGTTTGGATCAGACGCCCGGCACAGTCAGCAACCAGACGACACTAAACCTCTCGGCTAATTACAGCCGCACAATCAGAGCCGGAGCGCTGACGTCGGCTGCCGGGCGGCCGCCACGTGTGCCGGCCCTGTGCGTGCTGACTCGGATCCACGATATTTACGCCCGGCTTCATCCGTTCCGACCTGCGATGGACCCAGAAAAGCGCAAGTTGATATTTCATGTGGGGGTCACGAAAGGGAAAGTGCAACTTGGTGGTGCCTTTTGCTTCCTGGAAGGGGCCAAACCAAACCAAACAAAATGCGGTTGGTTGGTCGGACTTTTGTTTCAGGTGGGGTGCAACTGCCGAGAATGACACGGGATTATTAATCTAAGCCGCCATGGTGTTTTATATTACACCATTTAGTTGCTGATGCAAATTAAGTACGTAGAGTAGAAATTTTCTTGGTTGATGGAAGGGGAACAAACTACCTATGTTTTCTTTGGTTGCCAAAACTGGCCACAGAGCATAGTGCCCCCTCTGTTTCTAAGAAAATATGTATTTTCCCTCCTTTTTACCGTGAAAGAACGCCGCCAAGGCAGAACCTCGCCGTTCGCAGGGCAGCACTAACGCGGGGCTTGCGTGCGTCCATGCGCGCCATCGGTTATGGAGAGTTCATTAGTTTTGGCGTATGCTAAGTTATTAGGGATTAAACAGACAGATTTCCACTCTTTACTTTGTTCCTAGGTCTTCACGATGAAATTTTACGCATTCTTTTTGAATACGCAGGGAGTGGACTGTGTTGCATTTCATTCATTGATTTTCCCTTTGCTTTTGGTATGATGTAGAGCCAGATAAGGTTCTTGCTCTTTATTCCCTAACTATTATATATAAAAGGAGTGCATCATGGTAGGCTAGATTGGATTCACGATTTAGGTGGGACGCTGGGACGGAAAGGCGGCAATCAAGATTGGTTAGCCGTATAAACAAAGAGCTCAGGGTGTCGCATGCCTTCTTTACACCAAGGCAGCAGAAAATGGTGGTTTCATTAGATTCTCGGTTCATCGTATTTTAGCTAGCAAACTTAATTATTTTCATGGTAGATAGAAAGTAGGGATCCCAGCTCTTAACGGCTAATAATATTTGGTTACACTTTCGGAGCTAGCAAAGGTCACGACAACTTGATTAATAGTTTAGCTCGACCGAAAGCTTCATTAGTTGGCCATCTTGTTAAACAGAGTCTCGGAGCGGCAAAGCTGGCAACGGCCGATTTTTGGGAAGGGTTTGAACCTCAGTTTTGGATTTTTTTTTTATCTCCCTTGTTTTTTTAGTCATTTCAGGGGGGGGGGGGGGGGGGGGGGGGGCAGGGCTTGAAAAAACTATGATACAGGTTGACAGGTTGTTGAAAACTAAGGTTTGAGGACTGTGATGAAATTATACCGAGTAGTTGAAATATGTGGTTTATTTTTGTAATAAAAGCGGAAAGCTTGATGAAAATGGGGCATTGATCAATTGGCTACTGGCATGCGGCTAGCTGGGTGACCTAGCCCACCACCTACGTGTGATCCTTGGCTCCATTGGGTGTGTGCCTATATTTCTTCTTAACAAAATACCATAGGCGCTTGTCCATGTTGCCATGTTTTTTTTTAAAGCTTAGTAATTTACCATCTATATTTCTTCTTAACAAAATACCATAGGCTCCATTGGGTGTGTGCCTATATTTCTTCTTAACAAAATACCATAGGCGCTTGTTCTCGAAAGTTGTCCAAACTTAGTTGGTACTTCTTTATGCTCGACTATGCCTTCAATGGCGGCATCATTCACCGATGAAGAGTTATGATTTGATATTCAAATTAAATTCAGTTTTTAGTCAAACATCGTCATGATTTGATAAACTTTCTTCCGAAAAAAAATTACATTTGCAATCTGTTTCTGAAATTGTTAACATTGAGCCCCTCCTGGCCCAAAGTGGTCTACTCCAATGTAGCAACATTAATAACTAGTGGTGTGTTGCAACCCAAAACCGTATACGATGTTTCGTTCCCAAAACAAGTCAATTGCCAAAAAAAACCACCAAAATTGCGTCTGATAGTGCCAAAAAACACCATTTTCATAATGGTTTGCCAAAAATATCGATTTTGAGTAATCATATTACCGAAAGCACTAAGTAGTGGATTGATCACGTATTGGCAGACAAACTGATAGGTAGGGCCCACTAGCCATGGCCACATGGCAAAGGGCAAACAACTGGGATGACATAAGTTATTGCAGATGTGTGGGGCCTGTATGTCATAAGAAGAAAAAAAGGAAGAATAAGAATGCCGTCAGAGCAGAAAATGGCCGTTCGTAGGTGCGTTTGTGCGTGCCATCAGTTACGAAAACAAGTGGATTATGTCGCTGTGGTTGAGGAGAGATTAGTTTTAAGCTTTTGGCATAGGCTTAGTTATTTTTTAGAGAAAAGGCCAGAGCCCGACTTTATAAATAAAGCCACATGGCAGCGTCACGAGACCAAACAGGAAAGAGACCAGTTAACGAGGAGAACGCACACAGCGCACGGAACGAAAAGTATATAAGAGTAGCCAAGGAAGGATGGATACAGGCAACTGCCATACACGGCTCGCAGGCCGGAAAGGAGTGAGACCTAAACTCCGCAAACAGCACCACCAGGATTAGACGACAGGATCCCGTCCGGAGATGTGAGATGCCGAAGCCCGGATTTTGTCGATGAGCAGGTCCAGGGCATCCCGATCAACCTCCTTAGTCAATGATCTCCACTGCTGCAATAATATACATGATTTGAAAAGAACGTCAGCAGGCTTAGATGGGAAGATATGCTCAATAGTAAATTTGTTCCTAATGGTCCACAGAGCCCAACATAAGGCACCCAGGCCAACCCAAAACACCCTCTTGGTGACCCCAACCAAAGCTTTGGCTAGGGTTCGAATATCGGAGAAAGAGGATGGGTTCCAAGAGACCTGAAGCCAAGATCTGACACAGCACCAAACCAGCTTGGCCAGCACGCAATTGAAAAAGATGTGATCAGAGTTCTCCAAGGCCCCACATAGATGACAGAAATCCGAGCCAGGCCCATTGCGCTTTTTAATCTGGTCAGCAGCCGGCAGGCGACCACGAAAGGCTTGCCAAAGGAAAATTTTAATCTTAGGAGGAACTTTGGACTTCCAAACACAAGAGAATCTGGTCGAAGGAGTACCACCAATAAGTCTAGAATAAAGCGACTTGACCGTAAATCTACCTGAGGCCGAATGAGGCCAGACTACAGAATCGGCCGACTCCGAGAGCACGGGAAGAGGGCAGAGGACTTTGCCAATCTTCCAACTCTTCAGGAGACAGGGCCCGATGAAAGGCCAGATCCCAGTTATTAGCCGCCACCTCCGCGATGGAGATACCCGGTTTAGGACAGTAAGAGAACAAAACCGGAAAACTCTCAGCGAGGGGGGCATCCCCCGACCACCAGTCCAACCAAAAGCGGACTGCCATCCCATTACCAACATTAAATTTAACATGTTCCAGGAAAATAGGTCTGACTTTGACAAGGGATTTCCAAAATTGAGAGCCGTGCCTCGCGGTGGCAAACAGCGGGTTGGAATGTGGGAAGTATTTAGCCTTAAGAATCGAGAACCAAAGCGAGTCAGCCCCACTAGTTAAAATTTTCCACCACCACTTGATAAGCAAACAAATGTTCATCACCCGAGTATTAATAATACCTAACCCCCCACGGTTTTTAGGCTTACACATATGCTGCCACTTGACCAGCCTATATTTCCGTTTGTTATCCGCGGAATTCCAGTAGAAGGCTCCCCTATGTTTGTCGAAGCCAGCATGCACGCCATCCGTAAGAAGATAGAAGCCCATAAGAAACATGGGGAGAGAGGATAAGCAGGAGTTAATTAGAGCAACTTTGCCAGCATTGGTATTATATCTGCCTCTCCAAGGGAGCACCCTGTTCCCCACTTTAGCGACCGCCGGAGCGAAATCTTTAGCATGGAGCACGCCAGGAGAGATAGGAAGGCCTACATATTTAAAGGGAAAGGAACCCAAAGAACAGTTCAGAAGCCTGGCAACCCGTAAGGCTTCCGCCTCATCCACACCCGTCACCAGGACCTCACTTTTAGCGAAATTAATCTTTAGACCCGAAACAGCTTCGAAACACAATAGGATGAATTTAAGATTGGCAATGCAGGTGTCATCCAGCTCCACCAAGATAATTGTATCATCCGCATATTGCAAGTGGGAAACACCCTCCGGAAGTAAATGAGAGACCACAGGAGCAATGTGCCCACAACAGGCCGCCCTGGAAAGCATGCACGAGAAGGCATCGGCCACAAAATTAAAAATAACAGGGGAAGCAGGATCCCCTTGGCAAAGGCCCCTACCATTGGCGAAGAAATTGCTAACAAAACCATTAACCGAAACGGTAGTATGGCCACCCGAGACCAACTGCATGATACGATGAACATAAGCACCGTCGAAACCTTTAGCAAGAAGGACCTGCTTGAGGAAGGGCCAGCTAACGGAGTCATAGGCTTTCTCAAAGTCTAGCTTAAGGATAACCGCTTTAGCTCTCCGAGCGTGAAGATCGTGAACAATCTCATGAAGGGATAGGATACCATCAAGGATGAAACGCCCTTTGATGAAAGCAGATTGATAAGGACTAATAACTCTATGAGCAACCGGCTACAAACGATTCGCAAAGCCTTTAGCCGGGAATTTGGCGAAGTTGTTAATCAAAGCAATAGGTCGGAATTGGGAAATAACATCAGCACCCTTAACCTTGGGGATCAGGGTTATCACTGCATAGTTCAGGCGGGAGATATCGACAGTACCAAGACAGAAGCCCTGGATAACATTACAAACCAGCTGTTTCAACTGGGGCCAGAATTTCCGAAAGAAAGGAATAGAGAAGCCGTCTAGCCCAGAAGCAGCATTAGGATTGGCAGTGTTAACAACATCCCAAATTTCCTGATCAGAAAGAGGGATCATCAAAGAGGCATTCTCCTCGGGTGAGATTTTAAGACCTAAGTTCCAAAGGGAGGGAGAAATGGAGAAGCCCGATGGAGGTTTAGCCCCCAACAACGAAGAGAAGAAATCCACCACATGAGCCATAATAACAGACTGCTCTGAAGATCGCACACCATTAATGAGCAGGCTATTAATACCACATCGTCTACGCCTGCCGTTCGCGATCGCAAAGAAATACGCCGTAGGGGAGTCGCCTTTTAGAGTCTAGTTTAGAGTACCCCGTTGAAGCCAATAAATCTCAGCCTGATGGTGTAACTGTATTAAAGCAGCCTCCAGATTATAACGAACCGCCCAACCATCGTCAGAGAGCCCAATAGAATCAGCCGCGCGATCCAGCGACAAGATCTGGTCTTCGAGGAAAGATTTGGTGCGACGATCCTCCGCCGCACGATTACGAGACCAACCTCTGAGGAATTTACGCGGGTTATAGGAACACGAATGCCAATCATCCAAAGGCCCAAAGGAGCGAGCATTGGATGATAGAGAAAGGGAGATCTTCGCCGCAACCATATCGACAAAGCCATCCACAACCAACCAGGAGGCGTCAAATTGAAATCTAGCCGGAGGCCTGAGGCTAATGGAACCATCGTCAAGAATTAAGGGGGTATGATCGGAACCGATAATGCATTTGGCGTAAAGAGAGGCCCTAGGGAACAAGGAATCCCACCTAGGACAAAGGAAGACTCTGTCAAGCACTGATCTAATAGGGATTGACTGATGATTGGACCAGGTATAACGAGCTCCCCCCCGAGGCAGCTCACGAATAGCATTGGCACTAATGAAGTCGTTAAAGGCATTAGCCAGCGGCCAGGAGAAGTTATCATTACTTTTGTCATTAGGGCACCGCAGAAGGTTAAAGTCTCCCCCGATAACCATCGGTAAATTACAAGCATCGATCTTCAACGAAAGTTCATTAAGAAATAAAGGCGACAAGGAATGGTCCGCAGGCCCATAGACGACGATAAACTCACAAAGAGTATTCTGAGCTTTATGAGAGAGAACAACACTGGCCCAAAAGATCCCATGATCAAAAGCAACAAAATCAAAAATATCTTTATTGGAGCCTATCAAGATCCCGCCAGAGTGCCCCGAAGCAGGTAAAAAGTTCCAATTAAATCTGTCCATGCCCACAATAGCAGAAAAGTCATTAGGGGAGAAGGATTCCTTGAAGGTTTCTACCAGCCCCACAAAGTCAATAGAGTTAGAACGAACCAGATCTTTAAGTTGGTCACCGCGCCCCTAGCACCGAACCCCCTAATATTCCAGAATAACGCCCTCATTTATAAGAAAGATTCTTGATTCGAAGGCTCGACCTGCAAGGGGCCACGCAGGGTTTAGCACGCTTATTGGTGCCCCTTTTAGACAAGTTGGATTGGGGCTGGCCACTACCAGCGCCCGCGTCCACGACCGGACCACTACTAGAAGCCCCTACCTGAGAGGCAACGGCCTCTTTGGCTTTGGCAATGGCAGCCTGAGCCATCTCGTTAGCCCGAATAATAGCAAGAAGAGAACTAGGAGAACCAACAGACGAATCAACCACCACCCCCACATCCGACATAATATTTAAAAGATGATCATCCGAAAGAGAAGGTAGAACCAACCGAACCGGAGAAGCAACAACAGAGGGAACGGGAGATGTACCTGGGGGAGGGAGATCCTTCGCCGCAGCCCGCTTTTCAGCCCGCTCCAGGACAGAAACACCTGAATTCGCCACCCGCCTTCCTTTGCGAGCCGTGGACATAGGGGATCGAATCGCAGGCGACCGCGCAGTAGGAGAGCCAACATGGGAACCCGAACGGGACATAGATCCCAAATCTTGATCAAGACGCCGACAAACCCCCGTCATGGAGTGCTTCGAGCCCGATGAGTTCCGGCTCTTAGCCGAGAATTTGCGCACTGAGGATTTCTTCTTCCGGAGGGACTGGGATTCCACCACATTGCGAGCCGGGGAGGCCGGAAGATCTTCAATTCCCGATCGAGTGGGGGAGAGCGGGCGGACAGGAAGATTGGAGCAAGCACCAGAAATGGGGGTAGCAGAGCAGGGCGGGAACTTCGACATATCAGCACCAGCAACAGGGACATTGGGAGCAGCAGACGGGATCACCGAATCATCACGAGGAGCAACACCAGAGGGAGCTTGGGATTGAAACAACTCACGTTCAGAATCTGCTAAACCATCCCATTCAGATTGGGTGAAGCGGAGGTTAGATCCATGGCTCTGATTAGGGCCACCCAGAGATCCGTCCCCCTCCTTATCATGCTTGTCCGAAGGGTTAGAAGGGGGAGGAGGGGGAGGTGGAGTCTGAAAAGCAGCCACCCTCTCCACCCGCACCCGAAGCTTAATACCATTGGGAGAAGGGAAGATATCAATCGAGCCATGAACCCGTTCAGGATCCACACACCAAACCTTCATCCTAGCAGGGCCAACCTTGTTCAGAGAGTCTTCATCCACCTCGATGGGCTTCCAATCATAACCCCGAAAGACATGAGAAAAACAGACGAACGGAGACCAGCAGGCAAATCGTCAATCAAAACCCAGACTTGAGAGAGAGGACCAACTGCCGTACCACTGCAAGAAGCCGCTTTAACAGAAACCACCAATTGATTGAGGGGCAAGGTGAAGCTAGTGCATGAGGCAATCATCCGCAAACATTCTTTGGAGGGAAACACCACAGAGAACTCAAATTCAGATATCTGCACAACTTGCCAGTCCCATCCAGCCTCATCCCAAATGTGAAGCCCTTCCAGAAGAATTTGGGGCGAAATCTTTTGATCCTTGACCGTAACAATCGCAGCATTAGACAGAGCAGGTGCCACCTCCCGGACAGGCAGGTCACCGTCGAAGGCGAAAAAGGCGCAACCGGGGAGGCCCGAGCCGAACTGGATGACCGCGGGAGGTTTCTGCCTAGCCATGCAGTTGACCGTGAGGTGACCATCAGAGCGACAGATCAGGCAAAAAGGAGGGTTGGTGCAGCGAGACTGGAAATGGCCAGGCCTGTGACAAGCGAAGCAGGTGAGCGTCGAGGGGTTGTTATGGGAAGCAGAGGACGAGCGGGATTGCGGAAGCGACGGAGGAGGAGGAAGGATCCCATCCCCCATCCCCGGAAAAGGGGGCGCCCCAGAGGCCGGACTGGGCGGCCGACGCGCCGGCCCCGCGAAGGACCGAGGCGGCGGACGAGCACCAGCACCAACCCCAACCGAGCGAGGAGGAGGAGGAGGGCGCGACGGAGCAGATGGACCGCGGCCCACTCCCGGAGCAGGAAGGGAGGCAGAAGACGAAGAAACACCACCGCCAGAGGCCACCGCCGCCTCCCACGGGTCCAGCACCGGAGAGAGAGAATGGCCAGATCCAGAGCCCTGCGGGCTGGATCCGGGCACACCAACCCTCTCCGAGCGTTGCGACCACTCCGGACCCAAAGCCCGAGCCTCGCGGTCATGAGCCACCTGCTCGCGCGCCGCCTGTTCCGCCTCCAACTTGGAACGGAGCGAAGCCTCGAGCTCCATATCCACCGCGGAGGAAGGGGAGTCCTCACGACATCGCTTGCTGCCCGAGAGCGCCTCGCAGGAAGAGCCCTGCGACTTGTCCATGGATAGCACCACAACAAAAGGAAGGAGGAGGGGTGGAGGTGGGGAGGATCTAATGAGGTGACGAATGGGAAGACGGTGACGGCGCAGATCGGAAGCGGAAGCCGGAAACCCTAGCAAAGGGGAGGAAGAGCCGCAGGGGTCCATAAATAGCCCGTCCGAGCCGTGCCCACCTGGGCCCGACTCGCCACATGGGCCAAAGAAGGTTGAGGAGCAGGAACCCGGACGATGGGCCCAACTGGGCCGGACGGGACCAGAGGGGGGAAATCTGCCACTGACAAAAGAGGGGGAGGAGAGGCAGGCCCACTGGGTAACGGCAAACCGCAAGGCCCATCAAGCCCACCCGAGGGGACGTCCCGCGGCCCGATGGCCACCTCGGAGAAATCGAGATCTAGGTTACACGAAGCCACCAGCGACCCCGCCGTCGCCGCCGCCGTCGCTGCCGCCGGCGACGAGGCCGCCGCAGAGGCTGCAGGAGAGGGGGATGGGGGGCCACCAAGCTCCCCATCAGGCGCACTGCCCAGGACAACGAGATCAGGTGACGCAACAGCAAACTTACCAGACTTACGCCGCCGCCGAGAGATCCGAATCCAGCCATCGACCGACGAAGACGGGACTAAATTTGCAGATTTGAACTCTTTACTCCATTCCTTGGTCTTCATGCATTTATTTCGAATACGGAAGGAGTAGACTGTGTTCCATTTCATTCTTTGGTTTTCCCTTTGTTTTGTTTAGTCCTTGGGTGCCCTTTATTCCCCAACTATAGAAAAAAAGTGCATCATGCGAGGTTGAATTGGATCCACCAATTAGGTGGCCGCTGAGACGAAAAGGCAGCAATCAAGATTGGCTAGCCGGATAAACAAAGAGCTCAGGATGTCCCTGCCTTCTTTACACCAAGGCAGCAGAAAATGCTGGTTTCATCAGATTCTGGTTTCATCGAATTTAAGCCACCAAACTTAATTATTTTCATGATACACAGAAAAGCGGGGATCCCAGCTCTTAACAGTTAACAATATTGGATTGCACCAGCAAATAATAATAATATTGGATTGCGCTTTCGGGAGTTATTTACCCAAAACCACCACACTTGGAGCTAGGGTAACAACTCGGTACCACATTTAAGCCAGGTCATAAAAAACCACCAGAAATACGCCTAATACGTAACGCAGAGCATTAATAGTTTGATTTGCCCACGAAAACAGCGAAACTGACAAGTTGGCCCCGTTTGTCGGGCTGACGTGGCCTGCCAATGTGGATTATTCGCTGAGGTGGCCCAAGGCCCCACCTGTCAGGTGCATCTCTTCTTCACCTCTCTTCCCTAAAAGAAGTCCACCATAGCCATATCCCGCGCCGCCGCCGGAGCTCAATCCCGGCGAGCCACCCCACCACCGGCGAGCCACCCCACCGCCACATCCACATGCCATCCGCGCCGAACCACCCTGCTGGAGCTCGATCTACCTCCATGAAGGCGGACGCACATCAGGCACCAGCGGCCGTTCGGATCCGGCGAGGATCCGCCCCGCCGCCCAAACTGCTGCCTGGCGCCGGCGCCGAGTCGAAGAGGAGGATGACTACATGAGAACTCTCCTTGTGTGTTCTTGGTTCCACCGCCACTTGCTGCTAGCTTGAGTACGTGCGCGGCCTGGGACTCCTGGTGGGCGCGGCGAGCACGGGCGTGGCCATGGTGCTCCATGACGGCGCGCGCGGCCAAGGTTTCCCAGGCAGGCGCCGCGAGTACGGGCATGCCCATCGCGCTCCACGATAGCGCACGCAGACATGGCCTCCCGACGAGCCCCGCAAGCACGTGTGTGGCCATGGCGCTCCACAACGGCGGGCACGGCCAAGGTGCGCAACCACGGCGCGCGCAAGTTCCCTACCAAGCTCGACGGATCCAGGCACGCTGAGGGCTGGGGCAGCGCGACGACGACGGGGCAGCGCAACGATGACTGGGTAGTGCAGCGAGGTCGAGTTCATCCATGGCGGCTGCCATGGCAGCAGGTTCTTGTTTGAGAGAGAGAGACACAAGGGATGAAGGAAAAGAAAGGGGCGGTGAGAGGAGCTCCAGCGGCTTGACAGTGGCAGCCAGGTCTGGGATTACCGCCGACCAGCAAGGACGGCAAGCGGCGCCGGCGGCGTGCAGTGTGTAGATAAGCGCACATTACCTGTTTGATGAAATGCCCAGGAAGAAAATTCCTAGGAGAAAAAGAAAAAAAAGGGAAAAGAGATAAATACTTGAGTCATTGACAGGTGGGACCCTCGTCCAACTCAGCAAATTGTCCACATAAGCATGCCATGTCAGCCCGACAGGTGGGCCCCACCTGTCGGTTTCGCTGTTTTCGCGACTAAATTCCAGCATCAGTGCTCCGCATTACGTATTAGACGCATTTATGGTGTTTTTTTGTGACCTGACTTGAATGTGGTACCGAGTAGTTACCCTAGCCCCAAGTGTGGTGGTTTTGGGTAAATAACTCCGCTTTCGGAGCTAGGAAAGGTCACAACAGCTTGATTATTACTCCCTCCGTTCCAAAATAAATAACCTAACTTTATACTAATTTTGGTACAAAGTTGGGTCATCTATTTTGGAACGGAGGGAGTAGTTGTAAGTCGGTTCACACACGCACACACCTACACGTGCGCGGACGGATTGTTGTGAGCTATGCCGCCTCCTCCCCCTCCTCCAAAAAAAGAGCTAGGATTCCTGTCTCTCGCCGGTGCCGCTGCAGGTCCGCCTCGTCTCCAATGGCCCTAGGACCATGGGGGCGCGGTGGATCCTGACAAGAGCCGGCGGGAGGGCTTCGATTTTAGTCATTCCTTTCCGTTTTGTTAGAGTTTGTGTCCTGCTTAGAAAGGCGACACGGCGGCTCCCTGAAGATGGAATAAAGGTCTCTCCGCCTAGCCCCCCGTTCCATCGGTGCGTCTAACATCGTTGATGGGCGTGTGAAGGTGTGTTTCCGGCGGATATATCTTTGGTGGATTTCCTTGGATCTTGTCGTTGTTCATGTACGTTCGTGTGTCTTTGGGTTGGATCTCTCCGATCTACATTATTCTTCATCGGCGGTTGTTGTTCTGGTGTGCTAGTCCTATGGGGCCTTAGTACGATGACTTCCCGAGTGTCTACTACAACAAGTTCTATCCGACTCCGGTGATGGAGGGGCGATGACGGCGGCGTGCTTTCTGCTCGCTTCAGTGCTTGTAGTCGTCGCTAGGTGGTCTATGAATCTGGATGTAATTTTTATTATTTTTGGTGTTTATTGTACTGCCATGATTGAAGATGAATAGATCAGAAGTTTTCTCGTAAAAAAAAGCTTGATTATTAGTTTAGTTCGGCTGAAAACTTCATTAGCTGGGCGTCTCGTTATAACCAGATTATCAGAAGCGGCAAAGTTGGCAACAAACGTTTTTTGGGAAAAATTATCAGCTTTGAACAGTTCTAGATTATATATCATTGTTTCTTTTGTCGATTTGAGGGGGTGGAGGGGGATTACTGGGCTTGAAAAAGTATGATACAAGTTGTTGATAATTATGGTTTGGGGATTGTGCTAGAATTATATTGAGTGGTTGTAATATGTGGTTTATTAGTTTTGGTAACAAAACTGGAAGGCCCAATGACGAAAAAATGGGCATTCATCAATTGGTTAGTGGCGAGCGGCTAGCCGGGTGACCTAGCCCACTAGCCGCGTTTGATCCTTGGCTACATTCGGCGTGTGCCCATATTTCTTCTTAAGAAAATAGCACATGAGCTAGTCCATGTTGTCATGTTTTTTTCAACCATTGTTGCCATGTTTACTTACTGTATTTTTTTTCTTCCTAAAAGTGCATTCCATATTTTAATGACTATCTCTACTTTTTAAAATTTGTCCAAATTTAGTTGGTACTTGTTTCTGTTCTCATGGTTTTTCTTGATTATGCCTTCAATGGCGTCATCGCTTGGCAGTGAAGATGGTTGTGTGTGGAGACAAGGATCAAAGGGTGGGGAAAATGGTAAGGTTTTGGTGCCTTGGTGTGCATACGACGGTTAGGGAGTAGTGGGTTACACCGTTAAAAACATGATATTTTCCACGAGTGGATGTGAAGTAGTAGCAGAGGGATTTTCTATCTTGAAATTTTAGACTATATCCGAATTAAATTTAGTTTTTTAGTCAAACATGGTCATAAGTTGGTAAACTTTCTTCAAGAAAAAATACATTCGAAATATGTTTCTGAAACGGTTAACATTGAGTCTAAACTATTCTACTCTTAATCCAGCAGAGCCAGTGAAAAAATAGTGCACCATGACAAAATAGCTGGCCCTTGAAATATGCTATTAGCATGCTATTTCACGCTACATCGTGCTATTAGCGAGACATTGTACACGGATTTTTTTGCAAGGTCCACATAGATTTATTTAGCGAGACATTGCTCAGAATGCTATAGCGTGCTACTCTCTCCGTTTCTAAATATAAGTCTTTTTAGAGATTTTAATAAAGAACTACATATAGAATAAAATGAATGAATCTATACTCTAAAATATGTCTATAACACCCGTATGTAATTCATAGTAGAATCTTTAAAATGACCTACATTTAAGAACAGAGGGAGTATTAGGCCCTGTTTGGTTCGGCTGTGGATTTCTAAAAGCAGCTGTAAAAAATCTGTTGTGGAAAAACAGCTGTGGAAAATCTAATGTGAAAAAGATGTAGGTCATTTGGCAAACCAGCTGATACAACTTTTTCAGATTTTGGCCCACAGTGGAATCAAATTTTGGAAAGCACGTCCTGAGCTGCTTCCGCTTTTGATTCAGATTTTGATAGCGGATTTCTAGAGTCGGATTCTGCTGGGTTCGCCCTTTTGTTCAGATTCTGCTGCGCGGCAGCGGAATCCGTTAATAAAAGCTGAACCAATCAGAGCCTTAGGCTATAGGGCGGTATTTTTTTCACTGAGCAGAGCACTAGTGGTGTGTCGCAATCCGAAACCGTATATGACGTTTGGTTCCCAAAACCCGTCGGCAGTTTCAACTTTTGAAAGGGGGTTTAGTGACAGAAGAAGTGAGAAAGTCGCCCGCGAGGATAATAAATTGGTCCGTTCCGGCCACCCCGCGCTTCCCCTTTCCCGCATTCTTCGCCTCCGGCCTCTGCTCGCGCTCCCGTCCGCGCTCCCGTTTTCGCCACGCACGAGCACCACGAGCGCGCTCGAGCCTCGAACAAATTCCAGCGCCCTCGCTCGGACCAACCCGATTCTCCGCATCTGATTCGTTCTCCCTCCTGCAAGGCCGTCCACAAGTTCCGGCCTGCTTCTTCTTGCTTCTTGGCGCGCTAGCTAGCTATTTGGTAGTACGAGATCGAGCACCGGAGCTACCTGCCGCACGCACTGGAACCACCGAACGCGGCATTCCTCGCGTCACGGAGCCAGGCATAGGCAGCATGGGCGCGGGCGCGTCGGACCTCGCGGCGCCGGCGGAGGCGGCGATGTCCGTGCTGGGCGACATGCCGGAGCTGTGCGCGGCGGAGGTGCTGCTCCGGCTGGG
Organism: Triticum urartu; assembly: GCF_003073215.2. Lineage (NCBI taxonomy): Eukaryota > Viridiplantae > Streptophyta > Magnoliopsida > Poales > Poaceae > Triticum > Triticum urartu. The sequence continues at coordinate 643,263,140 of NC_053026.1, read as the reverse complement.
CGCGCCCGACATATGCCGGCTCGCGCGGCTCAACCGCGCGTTCCGCAGCGCCGCGGCCGCCGACTTCGTGTGGGAGGCCAAGCTGCCCGAGAACTACGGGTACCTCATGGGGTTCGTTGACGGTGACTCTGAGGAGGGAGGGGCAGGAGGGAAGAAGAGCGCCGTGGGGAAGAAGGAGGTCTACGCGAGGCTCGCCAAGGCCGTGCGGTTTGACGACGGCAAAAGGGTGAGATTTTTCTTCCTTCATAATCCTGTGTGTGCGTGTGTGTGGATTAATTTCATTTCGATTTTCAGTGTTCTTCTAGAGGAGGATTTGGAGCACCCGGGTGCTCCGCGCGCTTATATGAACAATTCATTCAAAAAAATACCGTGAAATTTGAAAAAAGACTGTTTGGGTAGATTTTTGTTCGGACAGTATTTCCTTCGCCATGGATACATTTTTTAGAATTTTTCCACGAAATTTCACACGGGAGTAGATTGGTAACCCAAGTTTGATATCCCCAAATTTCAGATTTTTTATTTTTTGGTATTTTTTATGATTATTTTTCGTATAGGGGTGTGGAGCACCCAGGAGCTCCTGTGTATTTTTCCTGTTCTTCCAGCAGTTTTGTGAGACTCAAATGGAATTTTCAGAGACCTTTGGGAATCTAAACTCTAGATATTTTTCGTCAAAAGAAAAAAACTGTAGATATTTCAATTGCCTCTTTAAAAATCGTACATGTGTTCTGAATTTCTTCATACTTTCCCCTATGTTTTGACTATTAGTATGTTTAGTTATCTGAACTGATGTCAAAATCTGAAAGAAAATTGTACTGTCTGTAACAAATTTGATCCAAATATGAACTTACAGTTGCTTTAGTAATTTTGGGTTAAAGTTCCATACAAGAATCTGAGAAAGTAATTAAGAAACTATGAGCTGTAAGGAAACCATGATAGGCTTCTTTTAAAAGTTCCCATGCTTTGGCTATGTCAACATAAACTAGTGCAAAATATGCCGTGCACGAAAAAACTTAATCTCTTCTTGGAGAATGATTCTATAGTCGATTTCTCAAACTCGTGTATCTCGGCTTCTTTTTTATTATTCTTGTTTTGACGAAGAACACTCCTGTGGTTGCCTTGCAGGAATTCTGGCTGGAGAAGAGCACCGGCATGGTTTGCATGGCATTGTCCTCGAAAGCGTTAGTGATAACGGGGATCGATGACAGGAGATATTGGGTCCACATGCCAAACACAGAGTCTAGGTAATATTTTGAATTCAGATCTTGCTTCCAATCATATATATGCTTAGTACTACTAATGTTTTTCATCTTTTGCTTTGTCTATACTACTAGTAGTTATTTTGAGTGTCGCACACCCTGTTTAATTTGTACTAGTTGAACGAAAATATCTACCATTAGCTTTATGTAAAAGAAATATCTACCGTTACCATTGATGATGCCAAAAAAAAGTGAAACAAAGTGTAGCTTTCATCCCTTTTTGACAAATTTGTATTGCTCAAAATGCCGCGGTTGCCAGCTCGCATACCGATGATGTGATCATGGACGCTGGCAAAAAAATGACAGGAGATAGTTGGTTGAGTACAGATTTTTCGACGGAGGTAGAAATTTTCAATTATATATTTTTGGATTACTGAAATTTCAAATATCGTGTCAACCCTTACGTCCCTTTCGTTTGAAATCTTCATCAGATCATGCAATCAACAAATCTTTCAATACGACCAACAAATCCTTATATGTGTATATAATTCTATTTCTCTTGATGATGATTGTTGAAAATAATAGGAGTTATCCTGAAGGAAATCTGAACCTTTCTTCTCTCCCTGCAGGTTCCAGTCCGTGGCGTACCTGCAGCAAATCTGGTGGTTCGAGGTGGTCGGGGAGATCGACTTCCGCTTACCGGCGGGGACCTACAGCCTCTACTTCAGGCTCCACCTCGGGAAGCCCTCTTCCTCCAGGCACGCCGGCCGCCGCGGCTGTGGCGGCTCCGAGAAGGCCGGCAACGGCATCCACGGCTGGGACAGGAAGCCGGTGCGGTTCCAGCTGTCGACGTCGGACGGCCAGAACGCCGTGTCGCAGCGCTACCTGGACGACGAGCCGGGGAGCTGGGCGCTGTACCACGCCGGCGACTTCGTGGTGGCCCCGGACACGGAGGAGCACGGTCAGGGACGGCCGGTGAGGGTCAAGTTCTCCATGGCGCAGATCGACTGCACCCACACCAAGGGCGGCCTCTGCGTCGACTCCGTGCTCGTGTACCCCAGGGGCTTTCGGACAGAGAGAGTGGTTGATGCTCAGAGGTGACTGATGAGATTAGTTTGTGCGCTTGATCGTGTTCGTTTTGTACTGTAAATAATAGCTAGAGAAATGAGTGAAGCAGTAGGTCGTGACTCGTGAGCGTCAGTGCTTGCTTCAGATTACCGACTGGTTTGATGTGTTTCCATATTGAAGGTGAAGCTCTACATTCCTACAAATCAGGGTTGTTCAAATTTCGTGAACATTTATTTTAAATATCATGAGCATTTTTCAAAGTGCACAAACATATTTTATAATATGTGAAACAATTTAAATGCCACACATATTTGTTGAAATTACCTAAATGTTAGTTATTTTTCAAATAAAAATGTGACACAAATAAAAAGGAAAAAAGTCCAGCCAACTTGTGCCAATGAGCCGGCCCTATATATAAGGTAACGGGAGTTTTATTTCATTTCAGTTTTGTACAAGGGTGTGTTCATTTTTTGATCTACTTCATTTTGTACTTTAAACAGAGAGAGACCAGAGAAATACACGATCGTAGTTTTTTTGTGAAACGGTTTTCGTACACTTTTCTATATTTTAGTTTTTTGTTCTTTTCCTTTTTTTATGTTTTACTTATTTAGCTTTTATATTTTTGGGTATAATTTACCATTTTTCCTTTTTCGTTAATTTCAAATATTCTCCCTTTACTCTTTTATTTTCCCAGTTTTATCTGTAACTAACCAATATGTATAAACCTTTTTTGAAAAATTCAACTTTCTTTTCAGAAAACACGTGAACATTTTTTATCTTTCATGAACCCATTTTAAATTTCATGATTTACTTTGCAAATACGTGAACATTTATGGTAAATACATGAATACTTAATTGTACAAAGTTTTATAAAAGTGTATGAACATTTAAAAAAAGTGTGAACACCTTTTCAAATTCGATGAACGCTTATTTTACATGAACATTTTTCCAAAATGCACGAACATATCTTTTAAATATGTAAAGCAATATCAATGTGATGGACATTTTTAAAAGACATTGTGAAGTTACCTAAAAAATTATTTGTTTTTAAAATTAATTTGAAATTAAAAATAACAATTTTTTTGAGACACAAAAAATAACACAAATAAAAGGGGAGAAATCCTGCCAACCTGTGTTAATGGGCCGGTCCCGTAATAATGTAGCTTGATCGAGTTCATTTTGTACCGTGAAACAGAGAGGGCCCGAGAGAAATACATGTAGATCATAGGGTTGTCGAAAGAAATGTACTAGATCATAGGTTAACAGTTTTTTTCTTCGAAAAGGGACACTTTATTACTTAAAAACTTTAAGTATTATACCTGGTCTCTGCATAACTAAAATGCAAACAACCAACAAAACCCTCACGACAAGCCAAAATAAAAGAAGAAGCGAAATACAAAGAAACATGTATATCTGCATAACGCCTAAACTGTCGGTGGCCTAATCCTAAGATCATGCTGCCACCCATGTTGAGTAAAAGTATCTCTCGTCATAGCGTCCAATCATGTACATGTTGGAAAACGTTGCATGTAAAACAAAAATTTGTATACGCACACGCAAGATCTATCCATGGAGATGCATAGCAACAAGATGGGAGAGTGCGTCTACGTACCCTCGTTGACCGTAAGCAGAAGCGTTTAGTAACGCGGTTGATGTAGTCAAACTTCTTCACGATCCAACCGATCGAGTACCGAAAGTATGGCACGTCCGCGTTCAGCTCGGTAACGTCCTCGCCTTCTTGATCCAGCAAGACGGCAAAGTAGTGGATGAGTTCCAGCAGCACGGCGGCGTGATGACGGTGGTGATGATACTATCTCCGCAGGGCTTCGCCTAAGCACTACGAAAATATAACCGAGGGACGAAACTGTGGAGAGGGCGCCGCACACGGCTAAGAGATTGTCGTGGTTATGTGTGGCACCCCCTCCCACATATATATACACGGGATCAAAATAATATTCTGATCACAACCTGACCTGGCACGCTAGTAGTACGTTGAATTTCCCTATGAACTAGGTTGAACTTCCACCAACATTGCCCAAATGGGGCTTGCGATATACCGTTGGAAAGCTATGGACACCAATATCATGACTCAACTTAAATTCTTGGCAAAATATAAGCGGTTTATGAGCAGTTTTGAAAATCGTTTTTTCTTCACACAAAAAACGTGAATCGTATTTTCGATCGCATTTCTATACCGTTTATCGGAATGAGGCATATAATATGGCATTGGAAAGCTGCTGCAAAATCACTCCTTACACATGTTGAAAGTTTTCTCTAATTTCCTATGGTTAAAGAGTAATTTGAAAAAACGTAAAATTTCGTAAACCGAACAGCTGAGTTCATTTTTTCGATGTCATTTCTAAACGGCTAATCCAATGGAGGCATATGATACGGCGTTGGAAAGATTATGAAAATGCGCTACTTTTTCATCTTGAAAGTTTTTTCCTAATTTTGAATGGTTTAAGAGTAATTTAGAAAATGGTCGAAGTCCTACCGAGTTCGTATTTTTGAGCCAATTTTTAACCGTGCGTCCGAATGCAGCAAATGATATGGTGTTGGAAAGCTTGAACAAATGCGAAACTTTTTTGTATGTATTGTTTCTCCCAATTCTTTACGGTTTTAAGTCAGTTTCGAAAATGGCGAAAAACGTATTTTCACCGTAATTTCTACAAACTTTATCGGAATGGGGCAAATAATATACCGCTGAAAAGCTACGGAAAATGCGAAACTTTTTCATGTTGATGGTTTTCTTTGATTCCTAGCCGTTTTCAAGTAATTTCGAAAACGGCGAGATCATGCGTTCTGCCTTTATCGCGAAACAGATTCTTCAAAAATGCACCGCGTGAAGAACCTGAACTTCTCGGCGCGTGTACCTGAACTTCACTCTGTTTTTCACGTGATTTTTTTGCTCGAAGATCTCCATCCACTGCTCGTAGCTCTCCATCCACTCACCGAAATTGAGCAAGTGATATATCGATGGAAAGCTGTTGTAAACACGCAACTTTTCCGTGTTGATCATTTTTCATACTCGCGACGATTTTAAAAGTTTTTCATTTAATATTCATTTAGTGTAGTAGGTGAACTTCCTGTTGTTTTCACGTTGAACTTCTGTGACGTATTTTTCATTTGTAATTTTCTCATCTATTCGTCAAGTGTTACACAAATGGTATTTCTTTTGTATAAACCTCTCTCACAATATTTTTTTAACTTTCTTCGACGGAGGATTTGAACTTATATCAACAAAACTTTTAGTCTTTGCTTTTTTTTAATTCTTTTTAATAGAAAATGCACACCGTGTAGTACGTGAATTTCTCGCAGTTATCAAGCCGAACTTCTGTCGGTTATGTGAAAATATCTGAGTTTTTTATGAATATTAATCTGAATTTCTTAATCTTTTTATGAAATTTTGAAGCATTCTATTATTAAAAGTTGAACTTCTTGTTATTTAATTTTTGAACTTCTTGTTTCCATTCTTTAATAATGAGGAAAATATGAGTTTTCTATAATCATCGAACTTCTCAATCTTTTTAATATGGACTTCCTGGTTTTATTTCTTAATCTTTTTATGAAATTTTGAAGCTCTCTATTATTAAAAGTTGAACTTCTTTGTTATTTTATTTTTGAACCTCTTGTTTCCATTTTGTAATAACGAGGAAAACCTTGCCTTTTATTCATTTTTTCTCAATTTAAACACACACCATGTAGTAGATGAACTTTTTCCATTTTTATAATTTGAATTTTTTATTTTCTTTTTTGAAATCAAATTGCTATCAAATAATAACTAAACTTCTTTGTGGATTGAGAGAATTATTTTAAAACACAAAAAACAATTTTTTGTGTGTTTTCGAACATGGAAATACGCTATGAACCTCTCTCTCAAGAATTTTTGAACTTCCGACGAAAGAGCACTTGAACTTCTAGCAACAAAAAATTAGACTTCGCCTTTTTACTCTTTGTTCTCGTATGAAACACACACCATGTAGTACGTGAACTTCTGGCTGTTATCACTTTGAACTTCTGTCTATTTCACTTTAGTAACGGAAAAAATCTGAGTTTTTTACAGAGACCGAACCGCTCTAATTTTTTTTATTTGAACTTCTTTTATGTTTTCTAGAAATGTGAAAATTGGAGTTTTGTTACAAACCTCAAACTTCTTCGTTATTTTGAATATAACTTATTAGTATTGTTCTTTAGTAACCGAAAAAACCGAGTTTATAAATAAATATCAAACTGCTCTGCTTTTAAAAATTGAACTTCTTGGTTTTATTATTTAGTAACAAGAAAAAACTGAGTATTTAATATGCATTGAACTACTCCGTTTTTTAAAATTGAACTTCGTGGTTTTAACCTTTAGTATCGAAAAAAATCTAAGATTTTTATAAACATCAAACAACTTCATTCTTTTTAATTAGGACTTCTTGGTGTTATTCATTAGTATAGGGAAAAGTCCTAGTTATGTAATAAACATCGAACAGCTCACTTATTTAAATTTGAACTTCCAGATCTTAAAAAATACAGGGCACATCCATGTTTACAAACCTTTGAAACTACTTGGTTTTTTCATTTGACTTTCTTGGTTTTGGAATAAAAATTTTGAACTTCTATGTTATTTAAATGTGAACTTCACCAATATTTTACTAAAATGTAGAAACACCATTTTTTTATTAACTTTTCGAACTGTTCCATATTTTATTTTTGAACTTCTTGGTTTATTCTACGGTACTAGGGAAAGTTACAGGTGTGTATTAAACATTGAACCAACCTATCTTTTTAAATTTGAACGTCAAGGTGTGTTTTAGAAATGGTTGAACTTACAAAACAAAATTATGTTTTTTTCCACCTTTTCTATGAACTTACTATGCTATATCTTGTGAAGTTTTGTTTTTTGTCTCACGACATTTTTAGGCATTTTTTTGCTGTCGGTGAAATGGCCTTGGCGGTTCTGTTTTTTTCAATGATGATTTTCTTCAGTATGTGGTACACGTGAACTTATCAATTTCGGAAACATGAACTTCTCATGCTATTGAAATTCAAGAAAATTACACACAACAATACACAACACTTCATGTGCTACATGCATTTACACAAATATTAATGCACACATCTGAAACAGCATAAAGTTCACACAGAGAGTTCAAAAAATAGAGTGAATTTTTTTCAAGAAATGTTGGACATTTTGGTAGGTGAACCTGTACAGTTTTTCAATTGGTTTGCACGTTGAACCGCGTCATCTTTGGAAACAAAAAATCTATAAGTAAGTTGTCTTAGTTTTTCTATAGGCATCAGAATAGATACTTGAACTTCGAATCACAAGATTACATAGGAACATATATATTGTGTGCACATACAGAGACAAAAGGTATGTGTATTACTTTTTTCTCGCTTAATAAAATACTATTCTCTTGTGGGAATAAACACAAACACTTGTTGTGCACACGAGCTGGTTACAATATCTGAAACTTTTTCTTCAGTTCGTGTGCACACACGCAAGACACATGCACCACAACATAACAATGCTCTAGCACAGGACGCACCCAACATAACAATGCTCCACGCTCCTCATCCTCTGTGCGACAACACCCATCAGCTGCTTGTCTCCCCGCAGTGGTTTGCACCAGCAACAGATCTCACTGTCGAGCAACAAAAAAACCAAATATGAACCTAAGTCAGGAAGGTCAAAGTGGCCTCCACGAGAAGTTCAACATGGCAACGGGCGAAGCAGCTGGGGGTCGGGAGGAGGCTGGTGGTTGCCCATGGCGGCGCACCAGAGGCAGGGAGCTTCGTGGGGGGTGGCAGTGGTGCTCATCCCTGGAAACGGCGCACGGTTCTCCCTCAACGGGATCCAGTAGGAAACGACAACCTCGACCGCCGGGATCTGGCAGGAGGAACGGTGACAGCTAGCGGAGAGGCAGGGGAGGCCTCTTTCCAGAGGAAGTAGGGGGGGGGGGGGGGGGGGGGGGGGGGGGGGGGGGGGGGGGGGGGGGGGGGGGGGGGGGGGGGGCGGCGGGGCGGGGGGGGGGGGGGGGGGGGGGGGGGGGGGGGGCGGCACGTGGAGGGAGGGGCGGCGGCGCACCAGATGGGGCGGAGGAGGTTGGTTCGTCTGATGTTTTTTTTCGGAACACCTAATCGGGCCCTATATAGGGCGGATTGTGATCCAAATAACTATTCTAATCCTGGAATTAGAATAGTGCTACTATATATATAGTATATATATAATCGGGCCCTATATATATATATAGGGGTGGGGGGAGGGAGGAGCGGCTAGGAGGCGCCCCAAGTGGGGCCGAATCCCACTTGGGGTCCTGCCCCTAGCCGCGCCCCCTTGCCTTTCTAGGCGCGCGGGGAAAGGCAGGGGAGGGTGCCCCCCCTTTCCTCTCTCCCATGTGGAGGGGAAGGCAGGAGGGGCTAGCCCTCCCCTATTCCTTCCTCAGGGCCGGCGGCCAGCGAGAGGGGTGCGCCAGCCCCTCTGTGGGCTGGTGTGTCTCTCCCCTTGGCCCATTAGGCCCATAGACCTCCCGGGGGTTCCCGGAACCCCCTCTAGTGACCCGATGACTATCCGGTGCACTCCGAAACTCTTTCGGTGTCCGAATATCATCGTCCTATATATCAATATTTACCTCCGGACCATTCTGGAGCTCCTCGTCAAGTCCGTGATCTCATCTGGGACTCCAAACACATTCGGTCACCAAATCATATAACTCATATAACAATATATCATCAACGAACGTTGAGCGTTCGGACCCTACGGGTTCGAGAACTATGTAGACATGACCGAGACACCTCTCCGGTCAATAACCAATGACGGAACTTGGATGCCCATATTGGCTCCTATATATTCTATGAAGATCTTTATCGGCCGAACCTTATGACAACATATGTAACTCCCTTTGTCTATCCGTATGTTACTTGTCCGAGATTTGATCGTCGATATCTTCATACCTAGTTCGAACTCATTACCGTCAAGTCTCTTTACTTTTTCCGTAATACATCATCTTGCAACTAAGTCATTAGTCATTTTGCTTGCATGGCTTCTTATGTTGTGTATTACCGAGAGGGCCCAAAGATACCTCTCCAATACACGGAGTGACAAATCCTAATCTCGATCTATGCCAACTCAACAAACACCTTCGAAGATACCTGTAGAGCATATTTATGATCACCCAATTACGTTGTGATGTTTGATAGCACACAACATATTCCTCCGGTATCCGGGAGTTGCATAATCTCATAGTCGAAGGAATATGTATTTGACATTAAGAAAGCAATAGCAATAAACTAAACGATCATATGCTAAGCTAACAGATGGGTCTTGTCCATCACATCATTCTCCTAATGATGTGATCCCGTTATCAAGTGAAAACACACGCCTATGGTTGGGAAACCTTAACCATCTTTGATCAACGAGCTAGTCGAGTAGAGACTTACTAGGGACACGGTATTTATTTATGTATTCACACATGTATTTAAGTTTCTGATCAATATAATTCTAACATGAATAATAAACCTTTATCTTGAACAAGGAAATATAAAATAACAACTTTATTATTGCTTCTAGGGCATATTTCCTTCAGTACACACCTCCATAAACAGGTTTGATACGTCTCCAACGTATCTATAATTTTTGATTGCTCCATGCTATATTATCTACTGTTTTGGACTATATTGGGCTTTATTTTCCACTTTTATATTATTTTTGGGACTAACCTATTAACCGGAGGCCCAGCCCAGAATTGCTGTTTTTTTGCCTATTTCAGTGTTTCGGATAAACATAATATCAAACGGAGTCCAAACGGAATAAAATCTTCGGAAACGTGATTTTCTCACCGAACGTGATCCAGGAGACTTGGACCCTACTGCAAGGGACCAAAGAGGTGGTCACGAGGGTGGGCCCCTCGGTGCTCCACCGACGTACTCCTTCCTCCTATATATACACACGTACCCCCAAACGATCAGAACAGGAGCCAAAAACCTAATTCCACCACCGCAACTTTCTGTATCCACGAGATCCCATCTTGGGGCCTGTTCCGGAGCTCCGCCGGAAGAGGGCCGTCATCACGGAGGGCTTCTACATCATCCTAGCCCCTCCGATGAAGTGTGAGTAGTTTACCTCAGACCTTCGGGTCCATAGTTAGTAGTTAGATGGCTTCTTCTCTCTCTTTGAATCTCAATACAAAGTTCTCCCCCTCTCTTGTGGAGATCTATTCGATGTAATCTCCTTTTTGCGGTGTGTTTGTTGAGACCGATGAATTGTGGGTTTATGATTAAGTCTATCCATGAATAATATTTGAATCTTCTCCGAATTCTTTTATGCATGATTGGTTATCTTTGCAAGTCTGCTCGAATTATCCGTTTGGTTTGGCCAACTAGATTGGTAGTTCTTGCCATGGGAGAAGTGCTTAGCTTTGGGTTCGATCTTGCGGTGTCCTTACCCAGTGACAGAAGGGGCAGCAAGGCACGTATTGTATTGTTGCCATCGAGGATAACAAGATGGGGTTGATTTCATATTGCATGAATTTATCTCTCTACATCATGTCATCTTGCTTAAGGCGTTACTCTGTTTTTAACTTAATACTCTAGATGCATGCTGGATAGCGGTCGATGAGTGGAGTAATAGTAGTAGATGCAGAATCGTTTCGATCTACTTGTCACGGACGTGATGCCTATATACATGATCATGCCTAGATATTCTCATAATTATGCTCAATTCTATCAATTGCTCAACAGTAAATTTGTTCACCCATTGTAGAATACTTATGCTCTTGAGAGAAGCCACTAGTGAAACCTATGGCCCCCGGGTCTATTCTCATCATATCAATCTCCATCACTTTTATATTGTTTTGCTATTTACTTTGCTTTTACTTTTTACTTTGCATCTTTATATCAAAAATACCAAAAAATATTCTATCTATCAGATTTCACTCTCGTAAGTGACCGTGAAGGGCTTGACAACCCCTAATCGCGTTGGTTGCGAGTAGCTATCGCTTTGTGCAGGTACGAGGGACTTGAGCGTGGGCTCCTACTGGATTGATACCTTGGTTTTCAAAAACTGAGGGAAATACTTACGCTACTCTACTGCATCATCCCTTCCTCTTCGGGGAAAACCAACGCAAGCTCAAGACGTAGCAAGAAGGATTTCTGGCGCCGTTGCCGGGGAGTCTACACAAAAAGTCAATATACCAAGTACCCATCACAATCCCTATCTCTCGCATTACATTATTTGCCATTTGCCTCTTTTTTTCCTCTCCCCCCAATTCACCCTTGCCGTTTTATTCGCCCTCTCTCTCTATCCTCCCTCTCTATTTGCCTTTTTGTTTGCTCGTGTGCTAGTTTGCTTGCTTGTCGTTATGTCTGAAATTGGGGATGTTATCGCCAATATGGGCGATAACAATATCATGGAAAATTCTGATGCTCCTGCTAAAGAACCTACCATCTTTCATACAAAAAAAATTCTGTGTTGGTAGTGGTAATATTATTGGAAAAGGAGTTATTCAAGATTTCTTTACTTGTGCCGTTGTTTTACCTTCTATGGGTAGTTCTATTCTTCACAGAACTAGTAGTCTTGCAAATGCTATTGCCATGCTTGTAGTTGAACTTGAAAGACAATTCATGCACATGCATCCTTCCATACAAAGGATTTTTCTGGAATTTTCTAATATTGAGCATTCTTCTGTTAAGCGTGCCGCTACTATCTTTTTGGCTCATGATTTTAGATTCATAATAAGAGAAGACAAAGAAATCTTTGCGCATTATAGGGTGGACGCTTGCCGTCCTCCCATAGAGGCTATCCTGTTTGATCAAGAAGAAATAATGCGTTTCCAATCTCTAGATTATGTTGCTTTTAATGAAAATCTTAGAAGAAGGGTTCCTACCAATGTTTTAGTTGATAGAATTTCTGAACTTAATGATGATTTGTCTATTCGAAATAATGAACTAGGATATTCTCTTGAATATAGGCTCACAAAGTTCTGTCAAAAGAATGCTTATAATGATGAATTGGTTGTGCATTATGAAGGACCGAAGGAGGAACCTATACCTCCCAAGGTTGATCTTGGGGACTTTTGTCCCGTTAAATTTAGTCATTTTGATTACTTTTGCTTGCCTCAAAGAAAACTTGCTGCCGAACGTAGAGAATATGAAATGAGTTTCACCAATCTATCTTATTACTATGGCAATACCTAGATCTATTCTTGCTCGTTATGCCTAGCTAGGGGCGTTAAACGATAGCGCTTGTTGGGAGGCAACCCAATTTTATTTTTATTCATTGCTTTTTGTTCCTGTTTAGTAATAAGTAAATTATTTAGCCTCTGTTTTGGTTGTGTTTTTTGTGTTTAATTAGTGTTTGTGCCAAGTAGAACCGTTGGGAAGACTTGGGGAAAGTCTTGTTGAACTTGCTATAAAAAAACAGAAACTTTAGCGCTCACGAGAACTGCTGTCATTTTTATTTGAAGAGTGATATTTAGTTAATTATTTTTTCAGATGATTAATAGATAAATTCCTCACGTCCAGAAATTTATTTTACAATTTTTGGGGTTCCAGATCTTGCGCTAGCTACCGATTACTACAGACTGTTCTGTTTTTGACAGATTCTGTTTTTCGTGTGTTGTTTGCTTATTTTGATGAATCTATGGCTAGTAAAATAGTTTATAATCCATAGAGAAGTTGGAATACAGTAGGTTTAACACCAATATAAATAAAGAATTAGTTCATTACAGTACCTTGAAGTGGTCTTTTGTTTTCTTTCGCTAACGAAGCTCACGAGTTTTCTATTTTGAGTTTTGTGTTGTGAAGTTTTAAAGTTTTGGGTGAATTATTTTGATGGATCATGGAACAAGGAGTGGCAAGAGCCTAAGCTTGGGGATTCCCATGGCACCCCCAAGATAATCCAAGGACACCAAAAAGTCAAAGCTTGGGGATTCCCCGGAAGGCATCCCCTCTTTCGTCCACTTCCATCGGGAATTTACTTGGAGCTATATTTTTATTCACCGACATGATATGTGTTTTTCTTGGAGCATCTTGTATTATTTGTGTCTTTGTTTGTTAGTATGCCACACTCATCCTTGCTGTACACACCTTTTGAGAGAGCCATACATGAATTAAAATTTGATAGAATACTCTATGTGCTTCACTTATATCTTTTGAGCTAGATAATTTTGCTCTATGTTCTTCACTTATATCTTTTGAGCTAGATAATTTTGCTCTATGTGATTCACTTATATCTTTTGAGCTAGATAATTTTACTCTATGTGCTTCACTTATATCTTTTGAGCTAGATAATTTTGCTCTATGTGCTTCACTTAGATCTTTTTAGAGCACGGTGGTGGATTCGTTTTAAAGAAACTATAAATCTCTCATGCTTCACTTAAATTAATTTGAGAGTCTCTTAATAGCATGGTAATTTGCCTAATAATAATATGCTTGGTATTCAAGATTTGTGAAACTTTCTTTTGAGTGTGTTGAATACTAAGAAAAGATTGAAGCATGATAATTTTTTTGAGATATGGAGGTGACAATATTAAAGTCATGCTAGTTGAGTAGTTGTGAATTTAAAGAATACTTGTGTTGAAGTTTGTGATTCCCGTAGCATGCACGTATGGTGAACCATTATGTGATGAAGTCGGAGCATGATTTATTTATTGATTGTCTTCCTTATGAGTGGCGGTCGGGGACGAGCGATGGTCTTTTCCTACCAATCTATCCCCCTAGGAGCATGCACGTAATACTTTGCTTTGATAACTTCTAAATTTTTGCAATAAGTATATGAGTTCTTTATGACTAATGTTGAGTCCATGGATTATACGCACTCCCACCCTTCCACCCTTGCTAGCCTCTCTAATACCGCGCAACTTTCGCCGGTATCATACACCTACCATATACCTTCCTCAAAACAGCCACCATACCTACCTATTATGGCATTTCCATAGCCATTCCGAGATATATTGCCATGCAACTTTCCACCATCTAGTTCATCATGACACCTCCATCATTGTCATATTGCTTAGCATGATCATGTAGTTGACATAGTATTTGTGGCAAAGCCACCGTTCATAATTCTTTCATACTTGTCACTCGTTATTCATTGCATATCCCGGTACACCGCCTTAGGCATTCATATAGAGTCATACTTTGTTTTAGTATCGAGTTGTAATCATTGAGTTGTAAATAAATAGAAGTGGGATGATCATCATTCAATAGAGCATTGTCCCAAAAAAAGGGGAAGGCCAAAGAAAAAAAAAGAAGGCCCAAAAAATATAAATAAATAAAAAAGGGGCAATGCTACTATCCTTTTTTCCCACACTTGTGCTTCAAAGTAGCACCATGATATAGCAACTTTCATATATTGTGCTTCAAAGTAGCACCATGTTCTTCATATAGAGAGTCTCATATGTTGTCACTTTCATTTACTAGTGGGAATTTTACGTTATAGAACTTGGCTTGTATATTCCAATGATGGGCTTCCTCAAATTGCCCTAGGTCTTCGTGAGCAAGCAAGTTGGATGCACACCCACTAGTTTCTTTTGTTGAGCCTTCATACATTTATAGCTCTAGTGCATCCGTTGCATGGCAATCCCTACTCACTCACATTGATATCTATTGATGGGCATCTCCATAGCCTATTGATACGCCTAGTCGATGTGAGACTATCTTTTCCTTTTTGTCTTCTCCACAACCACCATTCTATTCCACCTATAGTGCTATATCCATGGCTCACGCTCATGTATTGTGTGAAGATTGAAAACGTTTTGAAAAATTTAGAGTATGAAACAATTGCTTGGCTTGTCATCGGGGTTGTGCATGATTTAAATACTTTGTGTGGGTAAGATGGAGCATAGCCAGACTATATGATTTTGTAGGGATAACTTTCTTTGGCCATGTTATTTTGAGAAGACATAATTGCTTTGTTAGTATGCTTGAAGTATTATTATTTCTTATGTCAATATAAACTTTTGTCTTGAATCTTTCTAATCTGAATATTCATACCACAATTAAGAAGATTTGCATTGAAATTATGCCAAGTAGCACTCCGCATCAAAAATTCTCTTTTTATCATTTACCTACTCGAGGACGAGCAGGAATTAAGCTTGGGGATGCCTGATACGTCTCCAACGTATCTATAATTTTTAATTGCTCCATGCTATATTATTTACTGTTTTGGACTATATTGGGATTTATTTTCCACTTTTATATTATTTTTGGGACTAACCTATTAACCGGAGGCCCAACCCAAAATTGTTGTTTTTTGCCTATTTCAGTGTTTCGGCTAAACAGAATATCAAACGGAGTCCAAACAGAATAAAATCTTCGGAAACGTGATTTTCTCACCGAACGTGATCCAGGAGACTTGGACCCTACTGCAAGGGATCAAAGAGGTGGTCACGAGGGTGGGGGGCGCGCCCCCTGCCTCGTGGGCCCCTCGGTGCGCCACTGACATACTCCTTCCTCCTATATATACGCACGTACCCCCAAACGATCAGAACAAGAGCCAAAAACCTAATTCCACCGCCGCAACTTTCTGTATCCACGAGATCCCATCTTGGGGCCTGTTCCGGAGCTCCGCCGGAAGAGGGCTGTCATCACGGAGGGCTTCTACATCATCCTAGCCCCTCCGATGAAGTGTGAGTAGTTTACCTCAGACCTTCGGGTCCATAGTTAGTAGCTAGATGGCTTCTTCTCTCTCTTTGAATCTCAATACAAAGTTCTCCCCCTCTCTTGTGGAGATCTATTCTTTGTAATCTCCTTTTTGCGGTGTGTTTGTTGAGATCGATGAATTGTGGGTTTATGATTAAGTCTATCTATGAATAATATTTGAATCTTCTCTGAATTCTTTTATGCATGATTGGTTATCTTTGCAAGTCTCTTCGAATTATCCGTTTGGTTTGGCCAACTAGATTGGTAGTTCTTGCCATGGGAGAAGTGCTTAGCTTTGGGTTCGATCTTGCGGTGTCCTTACTCAGTGACAGAAGGGGCATCAAGGCACGTATTGTATCGTTGCCATCGAGGATAACAAGATGGGGTTTATTTCATATTGCATGAATTTATCTCTCTACATCATGTCATCTTGCTTAAGGCGTTACTCTGTTTTTAACTTAATACTCTAGATGCATGCTGGATAGCGGTCGATGAGTGGAGTAATAGTAGTAGATGCAGAATCGTTTCGATCTACTTGTCACAGACGTGATGCCTATATACATGATCATGCCTAGATATTCTCATAATTATGCTCAATTCTATCAATTGCTCAACAGTAATTTGTTCACCCACCGTAGAATACTTATGCTCTTGAGAGAAGCCACTAGTGAAACCTATGGCCCCCGGGTCTATTCTCATCATATCAATCTCCATCACTTTTATATTGTTTTGCTATTTACTTTGCTTTTACTTTTTACTTTGCATCTTTATATCAAAAATACCAAAAATATTCTATCTATCAGATTTCACTCTCGTAAGTGACCGTGAAGGGCTTGACAACCCCTAATTGCGTTGGTTGCGAGTAGCTATCGCTTTGTGCAGGTACGAGGGACTTGAGCATGGGCTCCTACTGGATTGATACCTTGGTTCTCAAAAACTGAGGGAAATACTTACGCTACTCTATTGCATCATCCCTTCCTCTTCGGGTAAAACCAACGCAAGCTCAAGACGTAGCAAGGTTTCGATTCTCCATTCACTAGTGCAGAACCAGGCAATAGCACCAGTTCATAAGGCCCTTTAGTGCCGGTTCGGTAACCGGCACTAAAGGCCCCCCCTTTAGTACTGGTTCAGCACGAACCGGTGCTAAAGGGCAACCACGTGGCACGAGCCTGCTCCGTGGGCGCGTAGGACATTAGTACCGGTTGGTAACACCAACCGGTACTAAATGTTTGGGTGTGTTTTGGTTTTATTTTTATTTTTACTTTAATTTTGTGTTTTCAATTTAATTTAGTGATTGTTTTACATTATAATGAGTTGTTAAATCATTAGGTGAATGTACCGCAGATTAGTTTGACTGGATGTATGTGGATCCTAGCTAAGTCATCAAGTATATGTCATATCCATATTATATATACTTGATCACCTAATTAAGTGATCGAGGTAATATGGATATGGCATATACTTGATCACTTAGCTAGAATCCATCCAGTTGAAACTAATCTGCGGTTTCTTTCATAAATGATATAATAACTCATCATCATCATATTAATATAAAAACTCTTGCATCATATATATCATCACCAACAACAGTTTTCATAGCTAGCTAAAAATCATCATATAATAGTCGTCTCATTACCACTACTTAATCATCATATAGTCATTACCGCTATCTAATCACCACCAACACTAGCTTAAAGAAGAAACATTCACTTGTACCAGAAGCAAAGATATCATCGAGTTCAACATGGTAATGATATTATAAGCGTTCATAACACCACAAAAGCAAATCACTCTTTGAGATTAAGTTCAGGACGAAGAACACGGACATGAGAGGACAAGTACTAAGAGCATGAACTAGCTAATTAATCACTCCTGCTGCTCTCTCTCAGGTAAAATAGCATAGAACATGTATAGCTTTCCTGATTCATCATATTGGAGCATGCAGATGAACCTGTCTCCTAATCGTGGGTTGTGCTTCTGATTGCTGCCCCTAGTACTTCTCTGCGATCGTTCACAATTTTGCTCCAGTCTTTTACTATTAAGCATTCCTCGCTATTAGAAATCCTGAATGCACTAAAGTGCATTGTAGGATATCTTGGCCGTAAGCTAATAATATTCATGGTACCTTTAGTCTCGATCCAATCAGGCACAACATTCATCGGGAGTCCCTGTTGAAGAACATCGTATAGTAACATACTCAGCAATGAAGTTTAGCTTAAAAAAATAATGTATGCAGAAGATGCACTGAGGAGAAATAGTAGAAATCTTACCATCTTTCCTAAATATATGTGACCGTAGTTCAGTACGAACACTATTGGTCGCACGTTTTGAGTACTAACATTTCTAAGTGCAGGAATTTTTTTGTCTTGACATCATCAAGATCCTCAAGCCATGAAACATAATGACTTGTCTCCTCGCAGTTTAGTTCAGCCCCAGGACAGTGGACGGTCCTATCTACCAAGCGCCGGACATGTTTGCTTGATTAGAAATAAGCTGTCAATATAAATTGAGATCTATTAATTATTCATCTGGTTCAAATAATCTCATATCGAAGACATAAATATGGTTGAGAAACTCACATAATAGTAGAACTGGAGGCGTCTGCACATCGACCCATATGTCTCTATTACCTTCAATATCATCTTCCGGACGAATATCAAAGGTGATAACCATATCAGGCTCAAATGCATAAGCCTTGCATAGTGCTTGCCAAGTTTTGCATTCAAAATAGGTGTATGTGTCTGCATTGTATAATTTGACTTTGAAGGTATAACCATGCTCGGTCTTCAAGTAAACTCTTTTTACCTCCATAGTTTCATTAGGACTGAAACCTATCTTATCCAAGACAAAAATTCTTGCATGGCAGAGGATACGCTAGTAGAATAGTGAAAAATTAAAATTAAAAGTTGAAGCAAATGAAGCATAAGTCATGCTTAATTACGAAAAAAGACTTGTCGTTGTGACTTACTGTATCCACTTCGAAATTCTCATCCAGCTTGACGTTGAAGCGTCTATCATCAACTAGAAAATTTCTGCCGCACAGGCCACGCTGATCTTCGCAGTATTCGCACATAATGAAATCATGTTCGTCGTCAGAAGACATTCCTATGTTCATAGGTGAAACATTAAACACTTATTAGTTCTATTAATTCAACTAATTCTGTTAAATCAACCAGTTCAACTAATTAATTGAACTAATTCAATTAAGCACTTACGAAAATATACCTAAATAAAGTAGCTCAACTAATTCAACTAACTAGTTCAACTAATTAATTCAACTAATTCAACTAAACTAGTTCTATTAATTTTCTTACTGAAAATAAGGTAGCTAGGTCTATATAATAAAATGTTAATTAGATAATCAAATCTCATATAACTAAATTAAATATATATCTAACATATAACTTATATCTAATTCATCTAACATTTGACATTAATATCTAACATATGTTCACATATAGGTGAAACATTAAACACTTACTAGTTCTATTAATTCAACTAAATAAACTAGTTCTATTAATTCAACTAAGCATTTACTAAAAATAAACTAGTTCTATTAATTTCTTACTAAAATAAAGTACATAGTTGTAACGCCCAGATAATTAGGCTACAGTAAAACTCTCCTAATGATGCCATGTCATCGGTGATTACTGTTGCTAAACTGTCGTTAGTTCAAACCGATTCAAAAATCAATTCAGAAAATGGCAAACAAAAAAAGTTTTTAAAAGTTGAAACCAAAAATGTTCGGTGGGTGCCAAATATTGCACTGGTAATTATGGTGAAGTAAACACATTTCTAGGAAATGCCTAAATGATTTAAAATGAAATAAAATAGAATAGAAAATAAGTAAAAGAAAGAAAATACAAAAAAAGAAAAACTAAAACTAAAAAAAGGAAAAAGCCCCCTGTCCCTCGGGGCTTCGGCCCGACAGGCCACAGGCCCAACTGGGCCAAGGCCCACCCCCACCTATAACCTCCCCCCCACTCCACCAGACCCCCCCACCGACACGCCACCCACTCCCCCGAAAATATCTTCCCCTCCCTCTCCCCCGATTGGATCGGGATCGAGAGGAGGAGGTCACCCGACGCCGCCCCCCGCCCGGAGCGCTCCATCGCCGGACCTCGCCGTCCTCCCTCCTCGCCGGAATGCCCCCCCCGCCGGACTGCCTCCCGCTCCGCCGCTCGTCCCTGTCGACCTCCGCGAACTCCGTTGAGCACACTGCCCCGTTCCCTGCTCCTCGATGTGAGCTCCCCCCTCCCCTGCACGTTCCCTCCCGCGCGCGCTCGCGCTCGCCGCGTGCGCCCGCGCCTCCCCTCGTCCGCCCTGCTCCCGCACCTCCCGTTCGCCTCGCCTGCGCCGCCGCCCCGTTTCCCCCGCATGCTGCACCCCATGGCCGCCCTTGCTCGCCCGCGCTCCGGCGCCCCCCCTCCTTCTCCGGCGATCGGTCGGCCCCATGGCCCCCCTGCCTACCCGCGCGTCGCGAGCGCCGTGCCTCGCACCGCCGAGCTCCGCTGCAGCCCCACCGCTCCCTGCCGCGCTCCGCCCTTGGCCTCTCCTCCCCTCGTGCTCTCGCGCCCGCACCACAGCCCGTGTGGCCTCGCCCTGGCCGTGCCGCTCGCTCCGGCCTCGCCTTCCCTCTCCGTGCGCCGCTCCGGCCATCCCCGCCTCCTCTGCACACTGCCCGCGGCCACCACCGCGGTTGTCCTGGCCACTGACCTTGCCGGCCTGCAGCGCCCGCTCGGGCGTGCCCGAACCGCGCCTGGCGCCCGCCCCTGCACCCGAGCGCCAGAACCCGTTAAGGCCCCTGGCCCTATGACATGGGGGCCCCACGCCCCACAGAACGTTTACAAAAAAAACATAAATAAAAATAATAATAAATGAAAATAATAAAATTAATTAATTAATTAAAGAATTAATTAACTCTATTAATTTTGATTAATTAAACTAATCAACTAATCAACTAATGAAACTGTTAATTAATTAATTAATTAATCAGTCAATGACAGTGGGGCACACCCATAATTAATTCTAATTAGATTAATTAAATTTGGATAATTAACATGTGTCTCTGACCAGTGGGACCCACTGGTCAGGTTGACCAGTCAACCCCCGTTGACTGCTGACGTCAGCATGACATCATGCTGATGTCATAAATCCATTTTCGAATTAACTTAAATAATTAATTAAATTCCAGAAATTAATAAAATCTTTAGAAAATCATATCTTTTAATCCGTAACTCGGATTAAATTATTTTCAACATGAAAGTTGCTCAGAACGACGAGGCGAATCCGGATACGCAGCCCGTTCATCCGCCACGCATCCCTAGCATAGCAAACACGCAACTTTTCCCCCTCCAGTTCATTTGTCCGAAAACGTGAAACACCGGGAATACTTTCCCGGATGTTTTCCCCCCTTCACCGGTACCACCTCGTACCACGTTAGGGCACACCTAGCATCACGCTTTGTCATGTCATGCCTCGTCATGCATTCGTTTGCATTATATTTATTGTTTCTTCCCCCTCTTCTCTCACTAGACACCGAGACCGACGCCGCTGCTACCCAGTACGACTACGGTGTTGACGACCCCTCTCTCTTGCCAGAGCAACCAGGCAAGCCCCCCCCCTTGATCACCAGATATCGCCTACTCTCCTCTATACTGCTTGCATTAGAGTAGTGTAGCATGTTACTGCTTTCCGTTAATCCTATCCTGATGCATAGCCTGTCATTGTTGCTACAACTGTTGTTACCTTTACCTGCAATCCTAATGCTTAGTATAGGATGCTAGTTTATCATCAGTGGCCATACTTTCTTGTCCGTCTGCCATGCTATACTATCGGGCCGTGATCACTCGGGAGGTGATCACGAGTATATACTTATACATAATATATGATTCTTGTGGTGATTAAAGTCGGGTCGGCTCGTAGGAGTACCCGTGAGTGATTCCGATGTTGGGGGATGAAGGGGCAAGTGGCTCCATCCCGGTAGAGGTGGGCCTGAGTTCCCGAAGGCCCCCGATGGTTACTTTGTGGCGGAGCGACAGGGCAGGTTGGGACCACCTAGGAGAGAGGTGGGCCTGGCCCTGGTCGGCGTCCGTGGTTATTTCAAAATAACACGCATAACAAGATCTTGGTATTTGATCCGAGTCTGGCTACTGGCCTATACGCACTAACCATCTACGCGGGGACAGTTATGGGCACTCGACGTCGTGGTATCAGCCGAAGCCTTCGTGACGTTAGCGACTAAGCGGCGCGCGCCGGGTTGGACCGCGTAACGCAACTTCCTTTGTAATGGAGGTTGCTAGGTCTGCTCACCAGCCGCGTACGCAACGTGCAGGTGTGCAATGGGCGATGGGCCCAGACCCCTGCGCCATAGGATTTAGAGCGGCGTGCTGACCTCTCTATTGTGCCTAGGTAGGGCTGCGACGTGTTGATCTTCCGAGGCCGGGCATGACCCAGGACAGTGTGTCCGGCCAAATGGGATCGAGCGTGTTGGGTTATGTGGTGCACCCCTGCAGGGAAGTTGATCTATTCGAATAGCCGTGTCCCTCGGTAAAAGGACGACTCGGAGTTGTACCTAGACCTTATGACAACTAGAACCGGATACTTAATAAAACACACCCTTCCAAGTGCCAGATACAACCGGTGATCGCTCTGAAGGAAATATGCCCTAGAGGCAATAATAAAGTTATTATTTATTTCCTTATATCATGATAAATGTTTATTATTCATGCTAGAATTGTATTAACCAGAAACATAATACATGTGTGAATACATAGACAAACAGAGTGTCACTAGTATGCCTCTACTAGACTAGCTCGTTAAACAAACATGGTTATGTTTCCTAACCATGGACAAGGAGTTGTTATTTGATTAACGGGATCACATCATTAGGTGAATGATCAGATTGACATGACCCATTCCATTAGCTTAGCACCCGATCGTTTAGTATGTTGCTATTGCTTTCTTCATGACTTATACATGTTCCTATGACTATGAGATTATGCAACTCCCGTTTACCGGAGGAACACTTTGTGTGCTACCAAACGTCACAACATAACTGGGTGATTATAAAGGTGCTCTACAGGTGTCTCCAAAGGTACATGTTGGGTTGGCGTATTTCGAGATTAGGATTTGTCACTCCGATTGTCAGAGAGGTATCTCTGGGCCCTCTCGGTAATACACATCACATAAGCCTTGCAAGCATTGCAACTAATGAGTTAGTTGTGAGATGATGTATTACGAATGAGTAAAGAGACTTGCCGGTAACGAGATTGAACTAGGTATTAAGATACCGACGATCGAATCTCGGGCAAGTAACATACTGATGACAAAGGGAACAACATATGTTGTTATGCGGTCTGACCGATAAAGATCTTCGTAGAATATGTAGGAGCCAATATGAGCATCCAGGTTCTGCTATTGGTTATTGACCGGAGACGTGTCTATGTCATGTCTACATTGTTCTCGAAACCTTAGGGTCCGCACGCTTAAGGTTTCGATGACAGTTATATTATGAGTTTATGAGTTTTGATGTACCGAAGGAGTTCGGAGTCCCGGATGGGATCGGGGACATGACGAGGAGTCTCGAAATGGTCGAGACATAAAGATCGATATATTGGAAGCCTATATTTGGATATCGGAAGTGTTCCGGGTGAAATCGAGATTTTACCAGAGTACCGGGAGGTTACCGGAACCCCCCGGGAGGTTTATGGGCCTTAGTGGGCCTTAGTGGAAGAGAGGAGAGGTGGCCAGGGCTGGGCCGCGCGCCCCTCCCCTCCTAGTCCGAATAGGACAAGGAGAAGGGGGCGGCCCCCCCTTTCTTCTCTCTCTCCTCTTTCCCCCCTCCCGAATCCTATTCCAACTAGGAAAGGGGGGGAATCCTACTCCTGGAGGGAGTAGGACTCCTCCTGGCGTGCCCTCTCCTGGCCGGCCGCACCCCCTTTGATCCTTTATATACGGAGGCAGGAGGCACCCCTAGACACACAAGTTGATCCACGTGATCACATTCTTAGCCGTGTTCGGTGCCCCCTTCCACCATAGTCCTCGATAATATTGTAGCGGTGCTTAGGCGAAGCCCTGCGACGGTAGTACATCAAGATCGTCACCATGCTGTCGTGCTGACGGAACTCTTCCCTGACACTTTGCTAGATCGGAGTCCGGGGATCGTCATCGAGCTGAACGTGTGCTAGAACTCGGAGGTGCCATAGTTTCGGTGCTTGATCGGTCGGGCCATGAAGACATACAACTACATCAACCACGTTGTGCTAACGCTTCCGTTGTCGACCTACAAGGGTACGTAGATCACACTCTCCCCTCTCGTTGCTATGCATCACCATGATCTTGCGTGTGCGTAGGAATTTTTTTGAAATTACTGCGTAACCCAACAGTGGCATCCGAGCCTAGGTTTTATGTGTTGATGTTATTTGCACGAGTAGAACACAAGTGAGTTGTGGGCGATATAAGTCATACTGCTTACCAGCATGTCATACTTTGGTTCGGCAGTATTGTTGGACGAAGCGGCCCGGACCGACATTACGCGTACGCTTACGCGAGACCGGTTCTCCCGACGTGCTTTGCACAAAGGTGGCTAGCGGGTGACAGTTTCTCCAACTTTAGTTGAACCGGGTGTGGCTACGCCCGGTCCTTGCGAAGGTTAAAACAGCACCAACTTGACAAACTATCATTCTGGTTTTGATGCGTAGGTAAGATTGGTTCTTGCTTAAGCCCGTAGCAGCCACATAAAACTTGCAACAACAAAGTAGAGGACGTCTAACTTGTTTTTGCAGGGCATGTTGTGATGTGATATGGTCAAGACATGATGCTAAATTTTATTGTATGAGATGATCATGTTTTGTAACCGAGTTATCAGCAACTGGCAGGAGCCATATGGTTGTTGCTTTATTATATGCAATGCAATCACGCTGTAATGCTTTACTTTATCACCAAGCGGTAGCGATAGTCGTGGAAGCATAAGATTGGCGAGACGACAACGATGCTACGATGGAGATCAAGGTGTCGCGCCGGTGACAATGGTGATCATGATAGTGCTTCGAAGATGGAGATCACAAGCACAAGATGATGATGGCCATATCATATCACTTATATTGATTGCATGTGATGTTTATCTTTTATGCATCTTATCTTGCTTTGATTGACGGTAGCATTATAAGATGATCTCTCACTAATTATCAAGAAGTGTTCTCCTCGAGTATGCACCGTTGCGAAAGTTCTTCGTGCTGAGACACCACGTGATGATCGGGTGTGATAGGCTCTACGTTCAAATACAACGGGTGCAAAATAGTTGCACACGCAGAATACTCAGGTTATACTTGACGAGCCAAGCATATACAGATATGGTCTCGGAACACGGAGACCGAAAGGTCGAGCGTGAATCATATAGTAGATATGATCAACATAGTGATGTTCACCAATGAAGCTACTCCATCTCACGTGATGATCGGACATGGTTTAGATGATTTGGATCACGTAATCACTTAGAGGATTAGAGGGATGTCTATCTAAGTGGGAGTTCTTTAAGTAATATGATTAATTGAACCTAAATTTATCATGAACTTAGTACCTGATAGTATCTTGCTTATTCATGTTTGATTGTAGATAGATGGCCCGTGCTGTTGTTCCGTTGAATTTTAATGCGTTCCTTGAGAAAGCAAAGTTGAAAGATGATGGTAGCAATTACACGGACTGGGTCCGTAACTTGAGGATTATCCTCATTGCTGCACAGAAGAATTACGTCCTGGAAGCACCGCTGGGTGCCAGGCCTGCTCCTGGAGCAACACCAGATGTTATGAACATTTGGCAGAGCAAAGCTGATGACTACTCGATAGTTCAGTGTGCCATGCTTTACGACTTAGAATCGGGACTTCAACGATGTTTTGAACATTATATGAGATGTTCCAGGAGTTGAAGTTAATATTTCAAGCAAATGCCCGGATTGAGAGATATGAAGTCTCCAATAAGTTCTATAGCTGCAAGATGGAAGAGAACAGTTCTGTCAGTGAGCATATACTCAAAATGTCTGGGTCTAATAATCACTTGATTCAACTGGGAGTTAATCTTCCAGATGATTGCATCATTGATAGAATTCTCCAATCACTGGCACCAAGCTACAAGAGCTTCATGATGAACTATAATATGCAAGGGATGAATAAGACTATTCCCGAGCTCTTCGCAATGCTGAAAGCTGCGGAGGTAGAAATCAAGAAGGAGCATCAAGTGTTGATGGTCAACAAGACCACTAGTTTCAAGAAAAAGGGCAAAGGGAAGAAGAAGGGGAACTTCAAAAAGAACAGCAAGCAATTTGTTGCTCAAGAGAAGAAACCCAAACCTGGACCTAAGCCTGAAACTGAGTGCTTCTACTGCAAGCAGACTGGTCACTGGAAGCGGAACTGCCTCAAGTATTTGGCGGATAAGAAGGATGGCAAAGTGAACAAAGGTATATGTGATATACATGTTATTGATGTGTACCTTACTAATGCTCGCAGTAGCACCTGGGTATTTGATACTGGTTCTGTTGCTAATATTTGCAACTCGAAACAGGGACTACGGATTAAGCGAAGATTGGCTAAGGACGAGGTGACGATGCGCGTGGGAAATGGTTCCAAAGTCGATGTGATCGTAGTCGGCACGCTACCTCTACATCTACCTTCGGGATTAATATTAGACCTAAATAATTGTTATTTGGTGCCAGCGTTAAGCATGAACATTATATCTGGATCTTGTTTGATGCAAGACGGTTATTCATTTAAATCAGAGAATAATGGTTGTTCTATTTACATGAGTAATATCTTTTATGGTCATGCACCCTTAAAGAGTGGTCTATTCTTATTAAATCTCGATAGTAGTGACACACATATTCATAGTGTTGAAACCAAAAGATGCAGAGTTGATAATGATAGTGCAACTTATTTGTGGCACTGCCGTTTAGGTCATATCAGTATAAAGCGCATGAAGAAACTCCATACTGATGGGCTTTTGGAACCACTTGATTATGAATCACTTGGTACTTGCGAACCGTGCCTTATGGGTAAGATGACAAAAACACCATTCTCCGGTACTGTGGAGAGAGCAACAGATTTGTTAGAAATCATACATACAGATGTATGTGGTCCGATGAATGTTGAGGCTCGTGGCGGATATCGTTATTTTCTCACCTTCACAGATGACTTAAGCAGATATGGGTAT
Source organism: Triticum urartu (assembly GCF_003073215.2). NCBI lineage: Eukaryota > Viridiplantae > Streptophyta > Magnoliopsida > Poales > Poaceae > Triticum > Triticum urartu. The sequence continues at coordinate 643,236,048 of NC_053026.1, read as the reverse complement.
ATCTACTTAATGAAACACAAGTCTGAAATGTTTGAAAAGTTCAAAGAATTTCAGAGTGAAGTTGAAAATCATCGTAACAAGAAAATAAAATTCCTATGATCTGATCGTGGAGGAGAATATTTGAGTTACGAGTTTGGTGTACATTTGAAACAATGTGGAATAGTTTCGCAACTCACGCCACCCGGAACACCACAGCATAATGGTGTGTCCAAACGTCGTAATCGTACTCTACAAGATATGGTACGATCTATGATGTCTCTTACTGATTTACCGCTAATGTTTTGGGGATACGCTCTAGAGACGGCCGCATTCACGGTAAGTAGGGCACCATCAAAATCCGTTGAGATGACGCCTTATGAACTGTGGTTTGGCAAGAAACCAAAGTTGTCGTTTCTGAAAGTTTGGGGCTGCGATGCTTATGTGAAAATGCTTCAACCTGATAAGCTCGAACCCAAATCAGAAAAATGTGTCTTCATAGGATATCCAAAGTAAACTATTGGATACACCTTCTATCACAGATCCGAAGGCAAGACTTTTGTTGCTAAATTCGGAAACTTTCTGGAGAAGGAGTTTCTCTCGAAAGAAGTGAGTGGGAGGAAAGTAGAACATGACGAGGTAATTGTACCTACCCCCTTATTGGAAAGTAGTACATCACAGAAATCTGTTTCTGTGACACCTACACCAATTAGTGATGAAGATAATGATAATGATCATGAAACTTCAGAACAAGATACTACTGAACCTTGTAGATCAACCAGAGTGAGATCCGCGCCAGAGTGGTACGGTAATCCTATTCTGGAAGTCATGCTACTAGATCATGATGAACCTACGAACTATGAAGAAGCGATGGTGAGCCCAGATTCCGCAAAATGGCTTGAAGCCATGAAATCTGAGATGGGATCCATGTATGAGAACAAAGTATGGACTTTGGTTGACTTGCCCAATGATCGGCAAGCAATAGAGAATAAATGGATCTTCAAGAAGAAGACGGACACTGACGGTAATATTACTGTCTACAAAGCTCGACTTGTCGCAAAAGGTTTTCGGCAAGTTCAAGGGATTGACTATGATGAGACCTTCTCACCCGTAGCGATGCTTAAGTCTGTCCGAATCATGTTAGCAATTGCCGCATTTTATGATTATGAAATTTGGCAGATGGATGTCAAAACTGCATTCCTGAATGGATTTCTAGAAGAAGAGTTGTATATGATGCAACCAGAAGGTTTTGTCGATCCAAAGGGAGCTAACAAAGTGTGCAAGCTCCAGCGATCCATTTATGGACTGGTGCAAGCCTCTCAGAGTTGGAATAAACGCTTTGATAGTGTGATCAAAGCATTTGGTTTTATACAGACTTTTGGAGAAGCCTGTATTTACAAGAAACTGAGTGGGAGCTCTGTAGCATTTCTGATATTATATGTGGATGACATATTACTAATTGGAAATGATAGAATTTCTGGATAGCATAAAGGGATCCTTGAATAAGAGTTTTTCAATGAAAGACCTCGGCGAAGCTGCTTACATATTAGGCATTAAGATCTATAGAGATAGATCAAGATGCTTAATTGGACTTTCACAAAGCACATACCTTGACAAAGTTTTAAGAAGTTCAAAATGGATCAAGCAAAGAAAGGGTTCTTGCCTGTGTTACAAGGTGTGAAGTTGAGTCAGACTCAATGCCCGACCACTGCAGAAGATAGAGAGAAAATGAAAGATGTTCCCTATGCTTCAGCCATAGGCTCTATCATGTATGCAATGCTGTGTACCAGACCTGATGTGTGCCTTGCTATAAGTCTAGCAGGGAGGTACCAAAGTAATCCAGGAGTGGATCACTGGACAGCGGTCAAGAACATCCTGAAATACCTGAAAAGGACTAAGGATATGTTTCTCGTTTATGGAGGTGACAAAGAGTTAATCGTAAATGGTTACGTCGATGCGAGCTTTGACACTGATCCGGACGATTCTAAATCGCAAACTGGATACGTATTTACATTAAACGGTGGAGCTGTCAGTTGGTGCAGTTCTAAACAAAGCGTCGTGGCGGGATCTACGTGTGAAGCAGAATACATAGCTGCGTCGGAAGCAGCAAATGAAGGAGTCTGGATGAAGGAGTTCATATCCGATCTAGGTGTCATACCTAGTGCATCGGGTCCAATGAAAATCTTTTGTGACAATACTGGTGCAATTGCCTTGGCAAAGAAATCCAGATTTCACAAGAGAACCAAGCACATCAAGAGATGCTTCAATTCCATCCGGGATCTAGTCCAGGTGGGAGACATAGAGATTTGCAAGATACATATGGATCTGAATGTAGCAGACCCATTGACTAAGCCTCTTCCACGAGCAAAACATGATCAGCACCAAGGCTCCATGGGTGTTAGAATCATAACTGTATAATCTAGATTATTGACTCTAGTGCAAGTGGGAGACTGAAGGAAATATGCCCTAGAGGCAATAATAAAGTTATTATTTATTTCCTTATATCATGATAAATGTTTATTATTCATGCTAGAATTGTATTAACCGGAAACATAATACATGTGTGAATACATAGACAAACAGAGTGTCACTAGTATGCCTCTACTAGACTAGCTCGTTAATCAAGATGGTTATGTTTCCTAACCATGGACAAGGAGTTGTTATTTGATTAACGGGATCACATCATTAGGTGAATGATCTGATTGACATGACCCATTCCATTAGCTTAGCACCCGATCGTTTAGTATGTTGCTATTGCTTTCTTCATGACTTATACATGTTCCTATGACTATGAGATTATGCAACTACCGTTTACCAGAGGAACACTTTGTGTGCTACCAAACGTCACAACGTAACTGGGTGATTATAAAGGTGCTCTACAGGTGTCTCCAAAGGTACATGTTGGGTTGGCGTATTTCGAGATTAGGATTTGTCACTCCGATTGTCAGAGAGGTATCTCTGGGCCCTCTCGGTAATACACATCACATAAGCCTTGCAAGCATTGCAACTAATGATTTAGTTGTGACATGATGTATTACGGAACGAGTAAAGAGACTTGCCGGTAACGAGATTGAACTAGGTATTAAGATACCGACGATCGAATCTCGGGCAAGTAACATACCGATGACAAATGGAACAACGTATGTTGTTATGCGGTCTGACCGATAAAGATCTTCGTAGAATATGTAGGAGCCAATATGAGCATCCAGGTTCCGCTATTGGTTATTGACCGGAGACGTGTCTCGGTCATGTCTACATTGTTCTCGAACCCGTAGGGTCCGCACGCTTAAGGTTTCGATGACAGTTATATTATGAGTTTATGAGTTTTGATGTACCGAAGGAGTTCGGAGTCCCGGATGGGATCAGGGACATGACGAGGAGTCTCGAAATGGTCAAGACATAAAGATTGATATATTGGAAGCCTATATTTGGATATCGGAAGTGTTCCGGGTGAAATCGGGATTTTACCGGAGTACTGGGAGGTTACCGGAACCCCCCGGGAGGTTTATGGGCCTTAGTGGGCCTTAGTGGAAGAGAGGAGAGGTGGCCAGGGCTGGGCCGCGCGCCCCTCCCCCCTAGTCCGAATAGGACAAGGAGAAGGGGGCGGCACCCCCCTTCCTTCTCTCTCTCCTCTTTCCCCCCTCCCGAATCCTATTCCAACTAGGAAAGGGGGGAATCCTACTCCTGGAGGGAGTAGGACTCCTCCTGGCGCGCCCTCTCCTGGCCGGCCGCACCCCCCTTTGATCCTTTATATACGGAGGCAGGAGGCACCCCTAGACACACAAGTTGATCCACGTGATCACATTCTTAGCCGTGTGCGGTGCCCCCTTCCACCATAGTCCTCGATAATATTGTAGCGGTGCTTAGGCGAAGCCCTGCGACGATAGTACATCAAGATTGTCACCACGCCGTCGTGCTGACGGAACTCTTCCCCGACACTTTGCTGGATCGGAGTTCGGGGATCGTCATCGAGCTGAACGTGTGCTAGAACTCGGAGGTGCCGTAGTTTCGGTGCTTGATCGGTCGGGCCATGAAGACGTACGACTACATCAACCACGTTGTGCTAATGCTTCCGTTGTCGATCTACAAGGGTACGTAGATCACACTCTCCCCCCTCGTTGCTATGCATCACCATGATCTTGCGTGTGCGTAGGATTTTTTTTTGAAATTACTGCATAACCCAACACGCTCTCTCACAGGGCGACGAGGGGAGGATCATCGGTTAGGATTATGCTACACAATGCTACTTGGTGAACTTACCATCTACTCTCTTCTCCTGCTGCAAGATGGACGTTACCAGAAGCGTAGTCTTCGAAAGGACTAGCTATCCCCCTCTTATTCCGGCATTCTGCAGTTCAGTCCACATATGATACCCTTATTCCATTTGATACTAGTGCATACATATGTAGTGTAGCTCCTTGCTTGCGAGTACTTTGGATGAGTACTCACAGTTGCTTTCTCCCTCTTTTCCCCTTTCCCTTCTACCCGATTGCTGCGACCAGACATTGGAGTCCAGGAGCCAGACGCCACCGTCGATGACTACTACTACTACTCGGGAGGTGCCTACTACTACGTGCAGCCCGCTGACGACGACCAGGAGTAGTTTAGGTGGATCCCAGGCAGGAGGCCTGCACCTCTTTCGATCTGTATCCCAGTTTGTGCTAGCCTTCTTAAGGCAAACTTGTTTAACTTATGTCTGTACTCAGATATTGTTGCTTCCGCTGACTCGTCTATGATCGAGCTCTTGTATTCGAGCCCTCGAGGCCCCTGGCTTGTAATATGATGCTTGTATGACTTATTTTATTTGTAGAGTTGTGTTGTGATATCTTCCCGTGAGTCCCTGATCTTGATCATACATGTTTGCGTGTATTTTTAGTGTACGATTGAATCGGGGGCGTCACAAGTTGGTATCAGAGCCGACTGCCTGTAGGAATCCCCCTTCCACACTCCTTGGCCGAAGTTGAGTCTAGACATTACAAATTTTTTTACTAACATGGATGTGTGCCTTACGGCCCCACGTCGCCATCTGGGTGGTATTAGGATCTTTTACTCCTCGATCCTTACTCTGGGACTCTGAACTCTCTCCTACTCGGGTTAAACGATTTGACTAACTTTAACATTAGGATCCCATGACCACGTTCACCCCAAAGTTGGATAAGCCCTAGCTATTCATTATAGTAGTATATTGAATTATCCACACTGTTAGTTGACTCCTTTGAAACATCTTTGTTTTCAGATGGAACCCACGAGACAGGTCGTGCGCCACACGACGGCCATTGGTGCCTCAGGATCACCTGCTGTGTTGGTTGAGATGATGACCTATCTGGGTTATCGCTGGCACCCTGAGTAGACCGTCTATGAGGAGTATCAGGACTTCAATCAGGAGCAGTATCGTGCCATCGTCCACCTCTACTCTCGGGAGTATGACTCCACTACCGTGCTGCACACTGCTCATGGTGTTGGAGTGACTATCGACATGGCGGTCCACGATGCCGCTTATGCTGCTCTGACACGTCTTCGTGGAGAGTATCAGGAGTTGGATACCTCCCCCTTCAGGCACATTGCTATCGCATCCGATGTTGGTGCGGAGGGATACTACACTGCTGCCTACTCCATTGTCACCCGAGAGCCTTTCTACCATCAGAACCTGGTTCTGCATGCTGATGGGCTGGATAGAGCTAACCGAGATCTTCGCCACGAGCTGTACACCACCCGTCAGCACCTGTATCGTGCTCTGGCGCTGTTGCACCCCTCTGTCCGCTCTGGTGATCTGTCGTGTTCTACGATCTACCCTACCAGGACCGTGATGCCCCAGGGCGTCGGCTGGCCAGAGGTGGGAGGCTACTCTCCTGCACTTGGTCCTCTCCTGCCACCTGCGCATCGGGTTCCGCACCAGAGTATCCGCGGACCCCAGGCTACTCGTGTGGAGGTCTTCCCTTCACGTCACTACCAGCTGTCAGGCTACACCTACCTCCACAGTTCCTCCTGGGACTGATGTAGGCTTGCTTGTTAGTGTTAGATGCATTCGTCGCGAGCCTGCGTGCCGCCTATGATGTATTAGTCTATGTACTGAACTCTATGTACCAAACTCTATGCATGATCTCTTTTGTAAGATATGCCGACTACTATATAGTATCTATCGTGCTGCTTTCATTGTGCATGTTTCATCATGAATGATTCTTGTCTTTGCAAATTTCTCGATGCTGAACTACCCCTGTTATATATTAGCAGGATGGTTAGACCAGGTGGTCGTGGACGTGGTGGCAACCTCCCACCACCGCCTGAGTACATGGCTGGGATGATGCAACAGTTTGAGCTGAATCGTCAGTTCATGGAGAATATTATGGCTCAGTTTCCTCGCCCCAATATGAACCAGCAGCCAACCCAAGTGACTCTGCAGGATTTCATGCGCTTCAACCCAACCGTGTATCGCAGCTCAACTCAGCCTCTGGATGCTGATGACTGGCTCCGTGACATCACCTATGAGATGGAGTCTACTGATGTAGCCCCTACCAGCTATGTCACCTTTGCTTCCTTCTTCCTGAAAGGACCCGCAGCTCAATGGTGGGATAGCCACAGGCGTACTCTGCCAGCTGGAACAATCATCACCTGGCCAGACTTCCAAGCTGCCTTCCGTGCTCGCTTCATTCCTCAGGGAGTCATGGACCGGAAGAAGCGTGAGTTCCGCAACCTCACCCAAGGCAACAAAACTGTGGAAGCTTATCAGCGGGAGTTTCTGGACTTGTCCCTCTATGCTGAAGAAGACATTGCAACTGATGCACACAGACAGGAGAAGTTCCGTGATGGCCTTCAAGCTGATATCAAGCTCGCACTTCTAGTGCATGACTTTGCTGATTTCGCCACCCTGGTGAACACGGCCATCAATGTCGAAACTGGTCTGCAGGAATACCAGAGCTCTTACAGGCGCAACTGTGACATGGGCTCATCTTCGGGCCCGTCCTCACAGAAGCATAAGATATGGATTCCCAACAGCATGTACCAGCCAACTGCACCTGCCCCAAGGCAGTCCTATGCTGCACCTCGTCTGCCTGCTCCACCAACTAGGCAGCCAAGGCTTCCCGCTCCACCACCCCAAGCTCCTGTTCCCACTCCCAATAATGGTCTGTGCTACAAGTGTGGCCAACCTGGTCACCTTGCCAGGAACTGCTATCAGAATCAGAACCAGAATCAACTGGCCCTTCCCACAGCTGACCGTGGAAGCAACCAGCCTCGCAACAACAATGCCAAGTCTTATGGTCGTGTTCATGCCAACCACGTTGATCTCAATGAAGTTCTAGACCAGCCTGCTACCGTGATGGGTACACTCCTCGTAAACTCAGTACCTGCATCTGTTTTATTCGATTCAGGAGCATCACATTCATTCATGTGAGAAGATTTTGCATACAAGCATGACGTTAAATGTGAGGAGATGAACACTTCGGTATTGGTAAAAACCCCCGTGGGACAATGTCAAACCTCACTGGTTGGCATCGATGTCCCCGTGGAAATCGAAGGGCTGGAATTCTATGCCTCTCCCATTATCCTGAAGTCGTCTAACATCGACCTCATTGTGGGAATAGATTGGTTGAAAGCGCATACTTCTTCTATAGTTTGCGCCACTAAGGTCGTCCATCTACTACACCCTTCTGACGAAATAATAGCTTACCAAGCTCATCTAGTTCAGAACGACGAGGCACGGCTTTATGCCTTGAATGCGTTGAACACTGCACCACTCGAGGGCATTCAAAACATTCCCGTCATTCGTGAATTCCAAGACGTCTTCCCAGAAGAACTTCCAGGGATTCCCCCTGCTAGATCTGTCGAATTCATCATCGACTTGAAACCCGGCACCACCCCTATAGCTAAATGACCCTATAAGATGCCGCCGCATGAACTCATTGACCTTAAGGAGGAAATCGACAAATCTCTTGTCAAAGGTTTCATTCGCCCAAGTTGCTCTCCTTGGGGAGCACCTTCTCTCTTTGTTAAGAAGAAGGATGGGACAAACCGATTAGTCCAAGACTACCGTCCTATAAACCAAGCTACCATTCAGAATAAATATCCTCTTCCTCGGATCAATGATCTTTATGATCAACTGGCTGGCTCATCAGTGTTCTCCAAACTCGACTTGAGGTTGGGTTACCACCAGATCCGTGTTCGTGAAGAGGACATCCCAAAAACCGCCTTCGTGACTCGGTATGGATCATACGAGTACACCGTCATGTCATTCGGCTTAACGAATGCTCCCGCCACCTTCTCCCGTCTGATGAACTATATATTCATGGATTACCTCAACAAGTTCGTCATGGTATATTTGGACGATATCCTTGTATTTTCCAAGAACAAGGAAGAACATGCTGAACATCTTCGTCTTGTGCTGGAAAAGCTTCGAGAGCACCAACTGTATGCTAAGTATTCCAAGTTTGAATTCTGGCTCCCTGAAGTAACCTATCTTGGGCATGTCATCTCCAAGGATGGTATTGCCGTCAACCCTGAACTAGTTCAGGCTATTCTCGATTGGACTCCTCCGAAGAATGTCAAGCAAGTCCGAAGTTTTCTCGGTCTCGCCAGCTATTGCCATCAATTCGTCGAGAACTTCTCCAAGATTGCCAGGCATCTGACTAATCTGTTGCATAAGGGTGTCAAGTTCGAATGGACAGACAAGTGTTAGGAAAGTTTCCAGGCGCTCAAAGACAAGTTGACTTCTACCCCAGTGCTTGCTCCACCTGATACTAAGAAGGACTTCGTCATTTACTGCGATGCTTCCCATCAAGGATTAGGCTGTGTCCTAATGCAAGAGCGCAGAGTGATTGCTTATGCCTCTCGTCAACTGCGCCCTCAGGAAGAAAACTACCCAGTTCACGACCTCGAGCTTGCTACTGTCATTCATGCACTGAAGCAGTGGCGACATTACCTTCTCGGTAATCGTTGCAAAATCTTCACCGACCACCAAAGTCTGAAGTATCTGTTTACTCAGCTAGATCTGAACCTCCGTCAGTAGAGATGGATGGAGACTGTTGCAGACTTTGACGTGGGTATATCCTATACCCCCGGCAAGGCTAATGTAATGGCTGATGCCTTGAGCCGCAAGTCTTACTGCAACCACCTCCAGGTTCACAAAGTTCAGCCCTCGCTTGTCGAAGAATTTAGAAAGCTGAACCTTCATATTGTTCCTCCTGGAGCACTCGCTCCCCATCCCCCGGAGTTCCGCAAGATGAATCTTCTTGTTGTTATTAAGGGTTCACTAAATACCCTGGCCGTCGTACCAGATCTTGTAGCTGGTATAAAGACTATTCAAGGTTATGACTCTGAAGTCCATAAGATTAAACGCCATCTAGCAAAAGGAAAGCTCTCATTCTTCACTATCGCCAACGATGGCGCCTTGTACTTCAAAGGTCGCCTAGTGGTACCATGTTCGAAGAAAAACCTGGATAAGACTAAAAGGGTTATGCAAGAAGCTCATGATACGCCTTTGTCCATCCATCCTGGTAGTACAAAGATGTACCAGGATATTCGTCAAAGATTCTGGTGGTCTAATATGAAGCAGGACATTGCTCGTTATGTTGCTGAGTGTGACGTTTGCCGCCGTATCAAAGCAGAGCATCAAAGGCCCGCTGGAACTCTGCAACCTATCTCTATTCCTGAATTGAAATGAGACCATGTTGAAATGGACTTCGTCACTGGATTTCCCAAATCGCAGAAAGGTAATGATGCTATTCTTGTCGTCATTGACCGGCTTTCTAAAGTTGCACATTTTCTGGCGGTCAAAGAGACAATCACTGCTAGTCAGCTTGCTACTCTCTACATGGCCAGAATTGTTTCACTTCATGGTATTCCACTGGTTATCAGTTCAGACCGTGGCAGTTTATTCACTCCAAGATTTTGGGCAAGTTTCCAAGAAGCTATGGGAATGCACCTGTCGTTCAGTACTGTGTTTCATCCTCAGTCGCAAGGACAGGTTGAACGTGTCAACCAAGTTCTCGAAGACATGCTTCGAGCTTGTGTAATTTCCTTTGGCAAGAAATGGGAGGAATCTCTTCCATATGCCGAGTTCTCTTATAATAATAGCTATCAAGCTAGTCTGAAGATGTCCCCCTTTGAAGTGCTATATGGACGAAAGTGTCGAACCCCTCTGAACTGGTCAGAAACTGGGGAACGTCCACTCTTCGGTCCGGATATTATCCAACAGGCCGAAGAACAAGTTCGCATTATTCGCAAGAATCTCAAGACTGCTCAGTCACGTCAGAAAAGTCAGTATGACCGTCATCACCAAGACATGGTCTATCAACCTGGTGAAAAGGCTTATCTTCGAGTTACACCAATGAAGGGTGCTCACCGCTTCGGGATCAAGGGAAAGCTAGCTCCTCGCTATATCGGTCCCTTCACTATTCTTGAAAGGCGTGGAAAAGTGGCATATCAACTGGAGCTTCCGTCAAACCTTTCTCAGGTTCATGATGTGTTCCACGTGTCACAGCTCCGCCGTTGCTTCAAGGATCCAATCCAAGCAGTGGATCACGAAGTGCTCGAATTGCAACAGGACCTCTCCTATAAAGAGCATCCGATCCGCATTCTTGACCAAGCTGAACGCCGCACACGTCAGAAGGTGATCAAGTTCCTCAAAGTCCAGTGGTCGAATCACTCCGAAGACGAAGCCACTTGGGAACGCGAGGACCGCCTGCGTGATGAATACCTCGCACTGTTTCCTTCTACCTCCTAAATCTCGGGACGAGATTTCTTGTAGTGGAGGAGATTTGTAACGCCCGGATAATTAGGCTACAGTAAAACTCTCCTAATGATGCCATGTCATCGGTGATTACTGTTGCTAAACTGTCGTTAGTTCAAACCGATTCAAAAATCAATTCAGAAAATGGCAAACAACAAAAGTTTTTAAAAGTTGAAACCAAAAATGTTCGGTGGGTGCCAAATATTGCACTGGTAATTATGGTGAAGTAAACACATTTTTAGGAAATGCCTAAACGATTTAAAATGAAATAAAACAAAATAGAAAATAAGTAAAAGAAAGAAAATACAAAAAAAACTAAAACTAAAACTAAAAAAAGGAAAAATCCCCCTGCCCCTCGGGGCTTCGGCCCGGCAGGCCACAGGCCCAACTGGGCCAAGGCCCACCCCCGCCTATAACCTCCCCCCCACTCCACCAGACCCCCCGACCGACACGCCACCCACTCCCCCGAAAATATCTTCCCCTCCCTCTCCCCCGATTGGATCGGGATCGAGAGGAGGAGGTCACCCGACGCCGCCCCCCGCCCGGAGCGCTCCATCGCCGGACCTCGCCGTCCTCCTCCTCGCCGGAACGCCCCCCCCCGCCGGACTGCCTCCCGCTCCGCCGCTCGTCCCCGTCGACCTCCCCGAACTCCGTCGAGCACACTGCCCCGTTCCCTACTCCTTGATGTGAGCTCCCCCTCCCCTGCACGATCCCCCCGCGCGCGCTCGCACTCGCCACGTGCGCCCGCGCCTCCCCTCGTCTGCCCTGCTCCCGCACCTCCCGTTCGCCTTGCCTGCGCCACTCGCTCGCCGCGCCGCTGCCCCGTTTCCCCCGCACGCTGCGCCCCATGGCCGCCCTTGCTCGCCCGCGCTCCGGCGCCCCCCTCCTTCTCCGGCGACCGGTCGGCGCCCCATGCCCCCCTGCCTACCCGCGCGTCGCGAGCGCCGTGCCTCGCACCACCGAGCTCCACTGCAGCCCCGCCGTTCCCTGCCGCGCTCCGCCCTTGGCCTCTCCTCCCCTCGCGCTCTCGCGCCCGCACCACAGCCCGCGTGGCCTCGCCCTGGCCATGCCGCTCGCTCCGGCCTCGCCTTCCCTCTCCATGCGCCGCTCCGGCCATCCCCGCCTCCTCTGCACACCGCCCGCAGCCACCACCGCGGCTGTCCTGGCCACTGACCTTGCCGGCCTGCAGCGCCCGCTCGGGCGTGCCCGAACCGCGCCTGGCGCCCGCCCCTGCACCCGAGCGCCAGAACCCGTCAAGGCCCCTGGCCCTATGACATGGGGGCCCCATGCCCCAAGCCCCATAGAACGTTTACAAAAAAAAAATAAAAAAATAATAATAATAAATAAAATTAATTAATTAATTAATTAAAGAATTAATTAACTTAATTAATTTTGATTAATTAAACTAATCAACTAATTAAACTAATGAAACTGTTAATTAATTAATTAATTAATCAGTCAATGACAGTGGAGCCCACCCATAATTAATTCTAATTAGATTAATTAAATTTGGATAATTAACATGTGTCTCTGACCAGTGGGACTCACTGGTCAGGTTGACCAGTCAACACCCGTTGACTGCTGACATCAGCATGACATCATGCTGATGTCATAAATCCATTTTCGAATTAACTTAAGTAATTAATTAAATTCCAGAAATTAATAAAATCTTTAGAAAATCATATCTTTTAATCCGTAACTCGGATTAAATTATTTTCAACATGAAAGTTGCTCAGAACGACGAGACGAATCCGGATACGCAGCCCGTTCGTCCGCCACGCATCCCTAGCATAGAAAACACGCAACTTTCCCCCTCCGGTTCATCTGTCCGAAAACGCGAAACACCGGGAATACTTTCCCGGATGTTTTTCCCCCTTCACCGGTTGTCGGGTGGTAGGTGCGACATATGCCAATGAGTGGCTTATCATTGTGGGAGCCAGTAAAACATCGCCGGTGCCTGGAAACGGGATGAGGCGAAGACATGCACGCCGGCGAATCTTACCCAGCTTCGGGGCTCTCCGTGGAGATAACACCCCTACTGCTGCTCTGCGGGGTCTCCGCATGATCACTCGATGAACAAGTAGCTACACGATGCTCCTTGAGTTGTTTGGCGAGAGGAGGAAGAAGGGCTCTGCTTGCTCTCTTCTCCTCCCTACGTGGTGTCTAAAACTAGCAGGGATCAACCCTTTGCATGGGTGTCCCGGGGGGTTTAAATAGGCCTACCCCCCGGGGATACAATGGTAATCCGGCTGGGCGTGGGGCCCAGCCGTCTGTGTCTATGCTTGCCGGCTTCCGCGCCGACTGCTGGGGTCCGCCGACTGCTGGGGCCCGCCGACTGGTGGGTCCCGCCGGATGCCGGCTCCTGGGTCGACAGGCAGGCCCCACTGTCGAGGGCCTTGTCGGTGGCTGGTTACTGTTGCTCAATCTTGGTGACGAGGGCTTCGCCGAGGTAAGCGTGGCTACAGTGCTGCCGTCCGGCGGGCGATCACTGTAGCCCCTCCGCGTCTTGTCTCCTTAATGGGGCGTCTTCTTCGAGGGAGGTGGCAAGCCGGCTGTGGGGAGCCGGCTCTATCTTGGGCCGACTAGGGGAGGTCTGGCCGCCTTCGGGTGTCTCTCTGCCCGAAGGGGCCCACCACCCGTGGGCCGTACTGGCAGCCTGTCGTGGATGACATCAGGGTCGACGTGGCAACAGTGCTGCGCCGGATGGGTCATGGCCACCCGTACGGCGCACTGTGCCAGGCGGCTCCGGGATTCGGGGGTGGCCAGCCTTACTGTAGCCACGCCCCGTCACATCGCCGTTATGTGGGTGCAGACTTCGAGGGTACGATCTCGACCGCTTTATGGGAGCCGGCTCCTTGGAGTCGGCCTTCTCGCAGCCGGCTCCTCGGAGCCGGCCCTCCCGCGGCTTTCTTCATGAGGGCTGAAGTCGGGCCGCCTTCCTATAGCCGGCCTGGGAGACAGCCGGCCAGGGGAAGGCGGCCCCATGTCTTGGATTCTCGAGAGCCGGATCGGCTCGTAATTTTTTCAGAAAGGCCAGGGGGAGCCGGCTAGGCTACCCGTGGTCACTTACTCCGACACCGGTACCACCTCGTACCGCGTTAGGGCACACCTAGCATCACGCTTTGTCATGTCATGCCTCGTCATGCATTTGTTTGCATTATATTTATTGTTTCTTCCCCCTCTTCTCTCGCTAGACACCGAGACCGACGCCGCTGCTACCCAGTACGACTACGGCGTTGACGACCCCTCTCTCTTGCCAGAGCAACCAGGCAAGCCCCCCCCCCTTGATCACCAGATATCACCTACTCTCCTCTATGCTGCTTGCATTAGAGTAGTGTAGCATGTTACTGCTTTCCGTTAATCCTATCCTGATGCATAGCCTGTCATTATTGCTACAACTGTTGTTACCTTTACCTGCAATCCTAATGCTTAGTATAGGATGCTAGTTTATCATCAGTGGCCATACTTTCTTATCCGTCTGCCATGCTATACTATCGGGCCGTGATCACTCGGGAGGTGATCACGGGTATATACTTATACATAATATATGATTCTTGTGGTGATTAAAGTCGGGTCGGCTCGTAGGAGTACCCGCGAGTGATTCCGATGTTGGGGGCTGATGGGGCAGGTGGCTCCATCACGGTAGAGGTGGGCCTGAGTTCCCGAAGGCCCCCGATGGTTATTTTGTGGCGGAGCGACAGGGCAGGTTGGGACCACCTAGGAGAGAGGTGGGCCTGGCCCTGGTCGGCATCCGTGGTTATTTCAAAATAACACGCATAACGAGATCTTGGTATTTGATCTGAGTCTGGCTACTGGCCTATACGCACTAACCATCTATGCTGGGACAGTTATGGGCACTCGACGTCGTGGTATCAGCCGAAGCCTTCGTGACGTTAGCGACTGAGCGATGCGCACCGGGTTGGACCGCGTAACACAACTTCCTTTGTAATGGAGGTTGCTAGGTCTGCTCACCGGCCGCGTACGCAACGTGCAGGTGTGCAATGGGCGATTGGCCCAGACCCCTGCGCCATAGGATTTAGACCGGCGTGCTGACCTCTCTGTTGTGCCTAGGTAGGGCTGCGACGTGTTGATCTTCCGAGGCCGGGCATGACCCAGGAAAGTGTGTCCGGCCAAATGGGATCGAGCGTGTTGGGTTATGTGGTGCACCCCTGCAGGGAAGTTGATCTATTCGAATAGCCGTGTCCCTCGGTAAAAGGACGACCCGGAGTTGTACCTAGACCTTATGACAACTAGAACCGGATACTTAATAAAACACACCCTTCCAAGTGCCAGATACAACCGGTGATCGCTCTCTCACAGGGTGACGAGGGGAGGATCATCGGTTAGGATTATGCTACACGATGCTACTTGGTGAACTTACCATCTACTCTCTTCTGCTACTGCAAGATGGACGTTACCAGAAGCGTAGTCTTCGAAAGGACTAGCTATCCCCCTCTTATTCCGGCATTCTGCAGTTCAGTCCGCATATGATACCCTTATTCCATTTGATACCAATGCATACATATGTAGTGTAGCTCCTTGCTTGCGAGTACTTTGGATGAGTACTCACGGTTGCTTTCTCCCTCTTTTCCCCTTTCCCTTCTACCCGATTGCTGCGACCAGACGTTGGAGTCTAGGAGCCAGACGCCACCGTCGACGACGACGACTACTACTCGGGAGGTGCCTACTACTACGTGCAGCCCGCTGACGACGACCAGGAGTAGTTTAGGTGGATCCCAGGCAGGAGGCCTGTGCCTCTTTCGATATGTATCCCAGTTTGTGCTAGCCTTCTTAAGGCAAACTTGTTTAACTTATGTCTGTACTCAGATATTGTTGCTTCCGCTGACTCGTCTATGATCGAGCTCTTGTATTCGAGCCCTCGAGGCCCCTGGCTTGTAATATGATGCTTGTATGACGTATTTTATTTGTAGAGTTGTGTTGTGATATCTTCCCGTGAGTCCCTGATCTTGATCGTACACGTTTGTGCGTATGATTAGTGTACGATTGAATCGGGGGCGTCACAGTAGTTCTATATAGTAATATTTTGATTAGATCATCAAATCTCATATACCTAAATTTTCTTACTAAAAATAACTAGTTCTATTAATTCAACTAATTCAACTAAAATTTACTAAAAATAAACTAGTTCTATTAATTTTCTTACTAAAATATATAAAGTAGACAATTTTATAACATTTATATATAACTGACATTTCTAATATTTCTATAACTAAAAACAGAAAAATTTCTAACATTTCTATAAATAAAAACATAAAAATTTCTATAACTAAAATTTATAACTAAAAAACTAAAAAACAATGTGTGTGTGTGTGTGTGGACATGGCGGCCGGGGCAGGATCTCACCGGCGAGGGGAGGCGACGGGGGCGGCGACGGGGACGGGACGGGCGGCGCCGACGAGGATGGTGACGACGGGGATGGGGACGGGGCGGCGACAATGGGGACGGGGACGGGCCGGGCAGGGACGACAGGACGACGGGGCGGGGCGCGGCGACGGGGACGGGGACGGCCGGGGCGGCGACGACGGGGACGGGGACGGGGCGACGACGGGGGCAGTGATGGGGGCGGCGGGCGACGGGACAGAGGAGAAGAAGTAGATGAGAAACTGAATTTTTTGAAGTGTTTTCTTATATAGGATGTGCCTTTAGTACCGGTTGGAGCCACCAACCGGTACTAAAGGTTGTGCGCTGCCACCCGCGATGCACAAAGTTTAGTCCCACCTCGCCGGGCGAAGGGCAGCCGCACTGGTTTATAAACCCAGACGCGGCTGCCCTTTCGAAGCCTAACTACGGCGCGCTGCCCTGTGAGTCTGTTGGGCCTTGTGGGCCTGAAATTGCACGCCCGTGGTCTAGCAGGCCCACAGGGCAGCGCCCCAAATTTTTTTATATAGTTTTTTCTTTTCTGCTTTATTTTTTCTTCTATTTATTTCTAAGTAGTTTTTTTTCTTTTCTGCTATATTTATTTTCTTCTATTTTTTTCTGAGTAGTTTTTTTATATAGTATTTTTTCTTTTCTGCTATAGTCTTTTTCTTTTCTGCTTTTTTTATTTTCTTCTATTCATTTATTTTTATATACCATGCCAAGTTGATGGTTGAAAGTTGATGACGTCGCTTTGAATGCTGCATACTGAACGCAAAAGAAGTCCGGAGTTCAAATAAGTTTAAAAAACATTGAAGTGCCCGTGTAACAGATGGGTTCTCGTCCGAAACCCTGATACTCCGAAAGAGATTGTCCAGTTTGTACACGAAGTGCGTCCAGTTTTTGCCGTGACCCTCTCTACTCTTTCGCACATGCTATGCGGGTGAAATGATGATACCATGCCAAGTTTCAACATTTTCACAGTTCATTTTGTAGTGATTTTCAATTTCACGATCATTTAGCTCTCTAAACAATTAGGTAAATGACTGAAAAACAGCAAATGTAGTCAGAACATGTTGGAAATTGATGACGTCGCTTTGAATGCTGCATACTGAATGCAAAAGAAGTCGGGAGTTCAAATAAGTTTAAAAAACATTGAAGTGCCCATGTAACAGATGAGTTCTCGTCCGAAACCCTGATACTCCGAAAGAGATTGTCCAGTTTGTACACAAAGTGCGTCCAGTTTTTGTCGTGACCCTCTCTACTCTTTCGCGCATGCTATGCGGGTGAAATGATGATACCATGCCAAGTTTCAACATTTTCACAGTTTATTTTGTAGTGATTTTCAATTTCACAGTCATTTAGCTCTCTAAACAATTAGGTAAATGACTGAAAAACAGCAAATGTAGTCAGAACATGTTGGAAATTGATGACGTCGCTTTGAATGCTGCATACTGAACGCAAAAGAAGTCGGTAGTTTAAATAAGTTTAAAAAACATTGAAGTGCCTGTGTAACAGATGAGTTCTCGTCCGAAACCCTGATACTCCAAAAGAGATTGTCCAGTTTGTACACGAAGTGCGTCCAGTTTTTTCCGTGACCCTCTTTACTCTTTCGCACATGCTATGCGGGTGAAATGATGATACCATGCCAAGTTTCAACATTTTCACAGTTCATTTTATAGTGATTTTCAATTTCACGGTCATTTAGCTCTCTAAACAATTAGGTAAATGACTGAAAAATAGCAAATATAGTCAGAACATGTTGGAAATTGATGACGTCGCTTTGAATGCTGCTTACTGAACGCAAAAAAAGTCTGGAGTTCAAATAAGTTTAAAAACATTGAAGTGCCCATGTAACAGATGAGTTCTCGTCCGAAACCCTGATACTCCGAAAGAGATTGTCCAGTTTGTACACGAAGTGCGTCCAGTTTTTGCCGTGACCCTCTCTACTCTTTCACACATGCTATGCGGGTGAAATGATGATACCATGCCAAGTTTCAACATTTTCACAGTTTATTTTGTAGTGATTTTCAATTTCACGGTCATTTAGCTCTCTAAACAATTAGGTAAATGACTGAAAAACAACAAATGTAGTCAGAACATGTTGGAAATTGATGATGTCGCTTTGAATGCTGCATACTGAACGCAAAAGAAGTCCGGAGTTCAAATAAGTTATTAAAAATAAAAAAGAGGTGCAATGCTGGTTAATTTGCTTCAAGCCTTTCGGAATAGTGTAGACTACACTGCACATAGCTCAGTGCAATCTATGCTATTCCGAAAGGCTTGAAGCTAATCAACGTGCAAGTGAGATTGCGCCTCTTCGTCATTGTCTCTGCACTCACGGCTTATAAACAGCTCATACTGCCTCTTCCTTGGCGAGGTGGGACTAAAAATCAGTTTACTAAGAAACTAGTACCGGTTCATGCCATGAACCGGTACTAAAGGTCTTCGTGGGGGCCCCAGCCTGACCACAGCCTCACTGGCCTCATTAGTATCGGTTCGTGGCATGAACCGGTACTAAAGGTTGCCCACGAACCGGTAGTAATGATGTCCGCCCGCCTAGCCGTTGGAACCGGTACTAATGGTCACATTAGTGCCGGCTCAAATTCAAACCGGCACTAATGTGCTTCACATTTGACCCTTTTTCTACTAGTGATTTCTTGTAGAGAGGACCATAAACGAAGCGCCCCAGTACATCTGTAGATAACCTGCATAAGCAACATACTTTTATCGTTAAAATACCTTATCATTCCTATATAGCCAAAGCGACCAAATCACGACAATCGCTCCCACCTTGAGAAGAATTCTAAGCCTGTGATCAATCTCATGTAACCAGTTGCCAAATATATTAGCAACACTACAAAGAGGAAACAAGCAAGAAGCCATTTGGATAACTGGCCACATAGAACGATCCAATTTACATTGGAAGAACAAATGTTTTGTTGTCTCATCATGCGGACAAAATACACATGGTGTACTTCCATGCCAATTCCTCTTAATAAGGCTATCTTTAGTAAGAATGACTCCACGACGAAGGCACCATGCAAAGATTTTATTCTTAAGAGGTATCTTCATCTTCCAGATCTTATTATTATCAACTGACACGTCAGACTGGATCAAAGATCTATACATAGACTCCACTGAGAATTGCCCGTTCTCATGTAGGTTCCAACGAAAGACATCAGACCCTTGTGACAACTGTAGCGTGGTTAATCGTTGGAGTAGTATGTTCCACGATTGGAGTCTAAATCCAATTAAATCCCTTCTGAATGTCACATTCGATGGAAATGATTCCAAAACCTTGCAATAGGTTAACAGTTCTAGCTTGAGATTATCAACTGGATCGATGTCTTTCCATATTGTAAGTGAAGCTCCACATTCCTAATGTTAGCACAAATCGCCAATAGGAGTAGTGCAATAGTACTAGATTACACATTCACAAATATACCTTCGAAAAGAAATGATCTTACACAAAGATAGACCAAACGGCCAACCTTCAAGTTTACAACACATCAAAATGGAAATCTCCAGTAAACAGAAATACGAAAGTACGAAAACGAATATGTGAAAAATAGGCAAATATATATTACTTTGAGAAGTTCTCCCTCTGTCCCATAATATAAGATGTTACTACGCTAATTTATGGGATGGAGGAAGTATTATATATGGCATATGTTACAAAATAGAAAAAAAATACTTTGTGTCCTTGCTTTATTTAACATGGGAAACAAGGAGATGCCCTTGAAAATTTGCCGACTTGCCTTTGCTTGGATTCAAAAGCCTAACATGGTATATTGCACATGCAATGCCGACAGAGGCCTTCACACTCGCCACCCAACGTGAACTCGGTGATGGACATGTTGGTGCAGCTGCCATCCAGCATTCATCACTTGTTACCAGCTCGAGCAGCAGCCTCCTCCCCCCTCCCCATCAGTTTCCTTTGCTTTTTTTGGTTTTTCTGTGAGATAGCCCAAGAGGTGATTAAGGAACATGCTCTACGAAGAATCACTAAAGGATCAAGCACCCTCCTGCATTCAAAACAAATTTCATTTCTACAATTCCAAATAGACCATATCATAGCAGAAATGCCAGTAGTAAGTAAGTAAAAAAAGTGTTCATGTTTGCAATAGGTAATTTCAAACTGAAAGTGTACCGTAGCAGTCTCCACATGAACTTAGCAACCAAGCAATGCAAAAATAGGTGATCAGCCGACCCCTCTTTGCCACAAGGCACGATTTTTATTTCCAATCCAACCTATTTTCAAAAGATTGTCTTTTGTGAGAATACTGTTACACAAAGTAAGCCACAAGAGAACCTTAATATTGGTGAAATTTAACCTGCCACAAGACTTCGAAAGAAAAATGTACATCATTCAGAATTAACATATTATAAAATGACTTTACAGTAATATTTTTGTCTTTACTTTGTGAGACAAAGTAAGTACTCGAACGAGCATGCATTCTCGATCGGCATAATATAATACTTACTGAATTCAGAAAACCCTTGGAAAATTACAAGTGGATCAATATGTAGATCTTGTAAAAGGTGCGACAACTACATCTAATGTCTAATGATATGATCACCCTACCATGCATGAATGCCTTGAACATGGTGACGAGTACCAACTGGAGTAGAACATGTACGTCTTTGGCCACCTCGCCATGCAGTGCACGACATGGTCTAGCTAAAGTATCAATGAGGGCATGAGGCGAGTCAAGGCTAAGAAAAAACAAGACATGATTACGATGTCTACAAGGGCTCAATTGACTTACTGATGGTGATTTCACAATGAACTACCGATAGTTGTTACTAATGTCAGATCATATTTCTCGTCCTCTTAGCATCTACATGAATCTTAAGTTTGATCTGATTATTCTCAGTGGTCATTTGGAGATAATCATTTGTTCCGTCGTTCGACAAATAACAAAACTGCGAAAATACCGATCACTGCTGTCATTAATACCAAGAGTCAAGACACGAATAAACAACTTCACTCCTTATTTAACAAACAATATTTATCAAAATAACGTTGTTGATAATTTTGGCATATCGATAATTTAGTCACGGCTCACGGACACTAGCAAAAATTTCAAGGAGAAACGATATTGATTTCTTTGGTGGAGCTGAAATATTATATATCATTTCAACCTTATATCATTTTCATTTGAGATCTCTGTGTTCAGATCATGCAACCACCAAAATCATTCCATCCTTCTATTTGTCTTCACTGTCAACGTTAGAAGTTAGAGAAATAAATTTATGCTACTAGAAACACTGCGGTTACTAGTACTACAATACTGCATTGCATGATCACAAATGAATGAATCTTGGAAAATAATCTTACACAATGACTAAATGGTCAACTTCAAGTTTACAACAAAAACACATCAAACTGGATTGCACGATCAACACAAATGCATCAAACTGCACAGCCACAAGTTTCCAGATGAACATGTGGAAAAAAACTAAAAGAACACAGTATGTGTTACAACTCCATTTTCTTTTCTTTTAGAAAAAAATATATATTTTCCTTGTTTTTATCTAAATCGGGAAAATTTCCTGATGAAGCAGTCCAGACTATGCATATGCTTTGCCTAGCATGGTGTTCTGCACATGCAGCGCCTGTGGAGGCCTTCACACTCCCCGCCAGCCAGGAACCCCTCGGTGATGCACATGTTGGCGCAACTGGTGTCCAGGATGCATATGCCGTTGAACCGGGTGCTCGCTGTCCTGCAGTCTACCGCCTGCGCCGGTGCCACCTCTGAACAACACAAACACACCCACACATTGGAAAAGTACGTTAAATACATCAAATCAGTGAATCACACATGATGATGTATCTGCATAAGTTTTTCTCTCATTAGATTACCACTTATATTGTACTAGATATTTTATAAGACACCCCTTTTGTGCTTTTATTTCTTATAAAAATATGGTACCAATTGATATTCATGTCTTGTGAATATTGCTTGTCATATATGATGGGCTCATGTGATTTTCTAGCCTGGTAAAGCAAAAGTGAAAGCTCACATCTGCCATGTTTTAGTTAGCAATAATAATTTATTATAGGACAACATAAAGGGCAGTGTATCAAAAAGAAAGGAAAGGAGTAAATCCAGTGTAAATTCTCACCCGTAGCCACGACGAGCAAGGCAAGGACGGCAACAACCATGAAGAACTTGTGGGATGAATTCATGGATTGCAAGTTATGTGTAAACTTTTCTTTGGTAGGAAGACAATCATGCGTCAAAATCCTTATGTCGAGTTTATATAAGGGTAAGCATGTCTGGATGGCACGATGGAGAACCATAAGATCGTCTCACATCCATATATAGTATATAATTGGCTAAAAATAGTGGCCAGTCATAAGCGGCAACATGTTGCGCTGTCCCTAGGCGTTCTATATATGTCATACTCCGAAGTTAGACTCTCGTCAAACCGGTCTTCTCGGACTACTATCCTTTTTTTTTTGCGTGTTGGAAAAGTATGGGGTTTGCATGCGGTGCTTAAAAAACCTCATAACAAAATACTCGAATGGGTGCATGTGAGTCTGATTGGGAAAAAAATATACAACTTACAAAATTTATAAAACCCCTGACATTTAGGACAGACTCATTAGATCTAGTAAAAGCTGCAACTACATGCAATGTCCGGATGACACGTACGATCACATTTGAATGCTCAAAAGCTCAAAACATGGATGCCTTGGTAGGGTGACGAGTACCAATTGAAATAGAACATGCCCCGTATTTGTAGTCGTCCACCTCGAAGTGCAGTGCAAGACATGTTGTAGCTAAAATATTGAATGAGGTGAGTCAAGACTCAACAAAAAGAACAAACAATTGGAAATACCTCGATTTTTTCAGACCTCCGAAGCGAAGCGGCAGCGGTTCTTCAGGCCGCCGCCGTACGCGTCCGCTGGTCGTTCACGCTGTCCTTAATGAACTGGTCGGTCATGTACCCGTGGGCCGCGTGGATCTCCACGGCATCGAACCCTTCGATCAGAGATGATGATCATTACCATTCCAAACTAGCAAAACATGGTACCGGCTCTGATGGCGTTCCTGGCGGCGATCCACTATGTCCAACCTATGAGGGGCCGCAAACTCCAGGACACTGCCATCATATGGGCGACTTGTGGTGTCACTTGCTTGTCCGTGCTCGACATCGGAGCTTGCCCATTAGGCTGGAACTCTATGACATGATCGAGACGTAGCACTTTCATCCATCCACTCGACAAATGAAAAAAAACACCATATTTACAAGGATAATCTATTCAAAGGAAAAAAAGGTACGAGGATAATGTTCTACCTGTGGGCGAGACACGGCTTGTGTGCCATATCTAGTAGAAGAAGACGTCGCCCTTGCCGTGCACCGCGTCGACCACTGGCATCCACGCCTCCACCTACTCCTGGCTCCACATGCCGGGCATGTGCAGGTAGCCCTCAACGGCCTCTGACACCGCGCAGGCCTCCGTGACGATGATGACGCCCGTCACCGCCCTCTGCTCATAGTACACCGCGTTGTGCGGCTGGGCGAGGATCCCATACGACCTGCACGACATCATCGACGCGTGAACAACCCTGCATGCGTTCTGTCCAACAAGAGGGGAGTGTGTGTGTCTACGTACTCTTGTAGACCGAAAGCGTTAATGACCTAAAGATCGTGGTTGACGTAGTACTACTCACGTCGTGATCCAATCCGATCCAAGCACCGCACGTGCGGCACCTCCGAGATTAGCACACGTTCGGCTCGGTGGCATACTCTCCTTCTTGATCCAGCAAGCGAGGGAGAGGAGTTAGATGAGATCATGACCAGCACGACGACGTGGTGATGGTGGTGGCAGAGGAACGCTGGTAGGGCTTCGCTAACCGCTGACGGAACATGGAGGAGGAGTAACAGGAGGGAGACGGGGCAAGGGTGGAACTTTGCGGCTGCCCTCCTGTGCCTCCACCTTATACAGGGGTGGGGGGAGGTGCTCCGGCCCTAGCCCCTCCTCCTAGGGAGGGGGGGGGGGGGGTAGCCCTAGGGGGTGGCTTGCCCACCAAGTCATGTGGGGCACCTCCCACCCCTAGGGTTTGCCCACCCTTGGCGCATGGGCCTGGTGGGGGGCTGGTGCGCCCGACCCATATAGGCTAGGGCGCCCCCTACAGCCCATGTGCCCCCTGGGGCAGGTGGACCCCCCCGGTGGACCCGCGGAACCCTTCGGTGTCTCTGGTACACTACTGGCATGCCCCCAAACTTTTTTGGTGCTCAGAACATAAATTCTCATATATATAGATCTTTACCTCCAGACCATTCCAGAGCTCCTCGTGATGTCCTGGATCCCGTTCGGGACTCCAAACAACCTCATACTTTATCATATTAATATTTCAATACTACCCTGGCGCTACCAAACGTTAAGTGTGCGACCCTGTGGGTTCAGGAACATGAAGACATGACCGACACTCCTCTCCAATCAATAATAAATTGCGGGACCTGGATGCCCATATTGATTCCCACATATTCAACGAAGATCTTTTATCGGCTGAACCATGATGTTGATGATTCAGTTAATTCCATATACAATTCCCTTTATCCAGTGATATGTTACTTGCCCGAGATTCGATCGTCGGTATCTCCATACCTAGTTCAATCTCGTTATCGGTAAGTCTCTTTACTCGTTCCGTAATACAAGATCCATGTGACTAAAATCATTAGTCACTTGCTTGCAAGCTTTTTATGATTTTGTATTACCGTGAGGGCCAGAGATATCTCTCCGTCATACGAAGTGACAGATCCCAGTCTCGATCCATGCAACCGAACAAATACATTTGGAGATACCTGTAGAGCATCTTTATGATCACCCAGTTACGAAGTGACATTTGATAGCACACAAAAGTATTCCTCCGGTATCTGGGAGTGGCATGGTCTCACGGTCTAAGGAACTGGTACTTGACATGAAGAAAGTCGTATCAAATAAACTAGATGAAACGAACAGATGCTAAGCTTACAATTGGATCTGTTCATCACATCATTCTCCTAATGATGTAATCCCGTTATAAAATGACAACTCATGTATATGGTCAGGAAACCTTAACCATCTTTGATCAACGAGCTAGTCTAGTATAGACTTAGTAGGGACACGGTGTTTTTTATGTAACCACACATGTATTTAGGTTTCTGATCAATACAATTCTAGCATGAATAATAAACATTTATCATGAACAAGAAAATATGATAATAACCACTTTATTGCCTCTAGGGCATATTTCCAACATGATCTAGTTCTAATTTAGACTTGATCTAGATTAGAGCTAGTCCTACTTCTCTCTAATTCTCATAATAGAGAAAGCCTCATGAGTTTCTCTTCTCCCTCATCTAATTCTCAGACGACGATTAACTTTGGACGGCGAAGCGCTGCTGATCGGAAAGTCTGTATGCATGCAATTCATAGAGAGGTGGTGCTTTCGGTCTTTTGTTCGAGGAATTGTTGTGGACAGTTCGAGAGACTTCAAGTTCAATCTACACCAACTCTTCTTCTCCTGCAACTCTAAGTTGGTAATGATATGATCTATCCTTGTGTGCATCTTCATAGTGATCTGTGACCTTGATCATAGGGTAATTTTTTTTATTTTTTACTACGTTTCCCAACATTATTGTCTGTAAATTTGAGGCAAAGTTGTCCCGCCGCCAAGATATATTAGAATAATAAAGAAAAGATGGCGACAACTGATTAAATTGTTGAAACTTAATTCATGCTTTTAATACGTGTATATAGGTATTTCTGAATGACGACACTAACAATTTTATTCTTTCAATAGTATTAGTGTTTGTTACCATCCGTCAACTCTGCACTAATTATGGAGACGGACTGCACAAAAATACTGCAAACGATCCATGCGAGATGGGTTGATAGATACATGCATACGTATTGTAAAATCGTCTGCCCTACAAATGTTGCCAGTCACACCCTTGTATGTATGGGTCGTTCGCAACAGCAAACTGCTTATTGGCTCTAGAATTCACCTGATGAAATTGCTAGCATAGTAAACTCGGATGTAATCTCCTCGCAAGAAAGAAAAACACGGATGTGATCACTATGTCTGATTCATGAAAGTTCCTTTCCTGCAAAAAAGAAATTATGTACTTACTTCTGGCCCAAGATCAATGGAATATGTTTCCCATGTGTGCATGTTTAACAGCTTGTATTTTCTTGTTCGTATCAGCAAACAGCAAAACATATTACTAGCTGATTAGAATAGGAGTTGACGAAGAGCAGCAGAGTGTATCCATAACTTGCTGTTTCCAGGTGGCTATTAACTTCTATATTATAGTTTTCAAATTGCTACTTGAAAGTCTGCGCCTAATTTTGTGGCTTATGATTCCAGAATGTTGCTCTGGACAGCAACATATATAGTTTACTATATGCTAGCCACGGCGGCCTTCCTGATGACAATTTGGGTTTCAAGACTTTGTGGAGGCCATATTGAAGCTTTTTTTTCCGACAAAGATAATAATATGTTGATACCAATTACACTTTGCCTTTGCACTAAACACAATATCAAGACCAAATCAAGACATCGAGAATGGACACAGCCAAAAAGATTTTTGAGGCAAACTTAAAACCTAATGACACGCAAAGTTTTATTTCTTGGATCAATAATACCGGTGTTTGTTACCGTCAAACCCTGCACTCATCCATGGAATATGCCTGGCAAGTTGGCATGCATATTTAATATGTTGACATCTTGTTTATTGTTGATCGCATCGTGTATGCCTTAGCTAGCTGATTACGGATGGTAAGGTATTGACCAAGAGCAACAGGACAGTACTATATATCATTATATGCATACTGTTGTCTTGGCAAACTATAGTGCTTGCTTGCAATGGGGTCGATGATTGTGCCGATGGAGCCGATCAACCATGTCGATGCCGACGGCGATCCACCACCACCGTCCTCTGAACATGACTCAACTCGTCCTCGGCGGCGGCAGCCTAAATTTCCAAACATGGCAGCGGTGCCACTCATGAAGAAGGTATCCAGCTCAACTCTCAACTCTTCTGGCTAACACCATTAATTCCATGGATCGGCTAAGCAATATTAAGTAGACAGACGTCTTGATCAGGTGATGGCGGAGTTTCTGGGGACGTTCATCCTCATGTTCATCCAGGTGTCCTCCATAATCATGGACGAGCAGCACCACGGCGTGGTGGGCCTCATGGGCATCGCCGTGTCCGTTGGCTTAGCGGTCATGGTGCTCGTCTTCTCCATCATCCACATCTCCGGGTGCCACCTGAACCCGGCCGTGAGCATCGCAATGGGTGTCTTCGGCCATCTCCCGCCGGCCCACCTCGTCCCCTACATCGCCGCGCAGGTACTCGGCTCCACCGCTGCCTCCTTCGCCGGCAACGCGATTTACCACCCCGTGAACCCTGGGATCACCACCATCCCGAGCGTCGGCACGGTGGAGGCGTTCGCCGTGGAGTTCATCATCACGTTCATCCTTCTCTTCGTCATAATAGCCGTTGCCACGGACCCTCATGCAGTAATATACTCTATATTACTTCTTGTAGCTGGTATTTCTTCCTTACGTTCTATATTTTTTTTCCTCCCCAAGTAATCCCGGTTTTATTATATATAGGTGAAAAAATTGATAGCAGTGGCGGTCGGTGCGACAGTAGTGATGAATATTCTCATGGCGGGGTAAGTAGCTAGAATGTGTAGTAGTAGTACATGGCATTATTATTGTGGTTCATTTTTGTTTCTTTTCCAAGTAAGTTCACAAACTGTTATTTATCTACGTCGACTGAAAACTATAAGCAGGCCGTCGACAGGAGCATCTATGAACCCAGCGCGTACCATTGGACCGGCCATTGCCACGGGGAGATACACCAAGATTTGGGTTTATCTGGTGGCTGAACCACTGGGAGCTATTGCTGGAGTTGGATCCTACATGGCAATTAAGTTGTAGTCAGAAACATCGACGAAAAAGAAAGTTTAAGTGCAGAAGGAAAAAAAAAGGCTAATTGGGTGCGTTTTGCTGAAGTTTTGATTGATTGATATGAACAATTTATACTGAAAACGTTCTATATGTATCATATTTTGATGAAAACAGGTCCATGAGAGCGGAGGCCTGTTTCTAGTTTCAATAGAATTTTACCAACACTAATTGTCCCGGTGGCTAGCTAACACTATCAGCCATGTATGGCCTAAATCTGACAACTGGATACGAAGTAATATGCATATCTATTGTGAATACCAATTTCAGTCTCATTTCGGTATATGGCATTTTGTACAGTTTTGTCTTGGAATTGAACAGTTCTGCACATTAGTGACCGAGTTGTTTTGGAAGTTATTTCAAATTTCCTCGGCTCACAGGTATTTTGCTAGTTGGGTAAAATCTTGGTGTGAATACATTTGACACGGATAATTACACATATGTGGTTAACAAAAATAAACTAGTAGTGTCGGTCTTGGACTCCAGTAGTCTCTCAAAATGCTGTTATTCGATCCTTCATACTATGTCCTATTGTCTCAGGAAGGAAATTTGTTTATTGAATTGTACTATATTTTAGTCTGATAGTTTTTTTGGAAAGAAGGATAACCCCCGGCCTCTGCATCAAGCGATGCACATAGCCATTTTTATTATATTATGCTCGTGTAATCTCCAAGGGCTTCCCCTCCTAGTCATGTGACAACATCATCTCTAAGGGGATAGTGGCATAGGCTCTTGAGATGCCTCCTCTCCTTCACAACCAGTTAAATAATGGAGCTGCCGCTTTAGATGCAGTACCTGTCAACAAGAAAGAGAGTTCATATTATGCATACAAAATAGCCTGTTTCCGGAATTCATAAAAGAGGTGTTTCAACACTTATCTAAATGAAAACCTGATGTCAACGCTCAGAATCACCAAAGAATCACACACTTTGAGGAGGAAAATATACAGAAAAGAACAACAAGACAGTAACCGGCTGACAGCCACCTGAGTACCTACCTGCATTGTTTCTTTCGTTCACTTGGACTTGATGTATGGACGTGGTGGTTTGCTTTCTATAAAAGAGGGGCGAAAGCCTATTTCAAGTACCTACCCGCTACTAAATTTGCTGCGGTAATATATCTGTTTTTTCTATCCTTACCCAAAGGTACAATTCGTATATGTGCCCATAACAGTTTGACACACAGCTCATCGTGTATGTGCCTATATACAAGGAGTTACATAATTTTAGTAACTTCATGAATATGCAGTTTCTTTCCATTTCATTGATGATCCCCTTTGTGCTTTCTACTTGTTTTTGAACCATGAAAACTGATTGAAATCTTTCCTTAACTGATTCGAGTACAAGCCAGGATACATATAGGAGGGCCACGCCCAACAGAACAGATTACGTGCGCCCAGTCGTGCGCAGATCGTGGGGAGACCGGGTGGACCAAGTCTCCTGTCTAACAGTTTTTTATTGATGGTGCTGGTTCCGGATATCCATGTCAGGCTTCCTACTAGGTATTTATAGGATACTGAATTACTGATCCATTTAGCAGTAGCACAAAGCTTGATATGATTTTCACAGGAAAAAATAATAAAGTTAAAACATGTTGCTAAGGAGAAAAAAAGGTAAATAGATACTCCTACTTGGCTAGAATCACCGCACCTCCCGTTTAAGAAGGTCAGGAAGGTCATCTGTTGAAACAAGACTCTGAAATTCAGCTTTCACTATCTCATCTCTTATGCCAAACCATGTGCTCGGATGTAAAACCAGCAGCAGGACAGTTAGGACATCTGTGCTTGATGGATACTTAACAGCCTCGTTCTTCGAGTTTGGATTGCATAAGCTTTTTTCCGATGGGGATGTTGATAAAAGCAAATCAACACTATTTGCTTGTTCATTCCCTTCCGATACTACGGTGCCTGGGATAACATTCTTTGGCCCATCCCCATTTGTGTGTGCCTGACGAAGCCGCTTGGGGTATTGCAGTTCCTGGACTATTCTGAAAAGCTTGGTATCACGGACTTGCTGTAATACCTTTTCCTGTAAATTAAATACAGAGATTAGATCAGCACATCAGTACAGCAGCATCAGCAAAGCAAAAAGGAAACTGACCTTCAAAACAAGCCTCTCTTTCCCCTCTTTGCTCAAGCATGACCCACCTTCGTCCTTTCTCCGGACTTCAACGACACATTTGATCAGATCTCCGGCATTGGCTGGGAGAGATCCCACTAGGCGGGACAGAAGTGTTGTGACATTGTCTGGACTCTCATCCTTCAAAAGATTGGGGGCATCTTCCACACAATATTTCGCCATGCTTTTCCAACTTTCATCCCCGCAACTCTGCACAAAAATTGGAAGCAATGAGAAGAAGAAAAAATAGCATTGCATTTGATACATCGTAGCATCCGCATGCTTACCACTGTGTAGAGCAATGAAGGAGCTGAATTGTGCCTTGAGACAAGCATGAACCTATGAAATACCAAGACACCATCATCATGAAGGGGCATGAAATGCAACACTGCAATTTTGTACTCTGTTTTTTTGCACAGGGGAAAACTGGAACAAGAGTGCAATTTTCTAGTCTATATCTATGTTCTCCATGCAGAGGCCGGGGGTAATCCTCCTTTTCAAAAGAATCTATATTTTTATCTGAAAAGAACAGGCAAGGCTACAGATGGTTTCCTGAAAAATCTGAATGCACAGGGGATGAAAACATGTGTATTGTCATGTCAAGGCCTAGAATGCAGCAAGCTGTAAGAATTGCAAAACTAAGACTGTCCAAATGCAGTTGCTTAATCCCAAATCCCATGTTTGGCTTTGGCTACTACTCTTATAAGGTAACAAGACAGCAAACTGAAATACATTGAGCACAACAGCATCTTATACGGCATACAGCGCCGACTAAAAGAAGATAGAGAAATTAAGATAGATACCCCCTGAGAAATCCAGTTGCTTTGTCAGTGGTATTCATGGCTTCCCAGAGAAGTGTCAGTGGAACCCAGTGAGGAGGGTATTTGAAGCGCGCGACATCCAAGATGAGCGCCCTGTCTGTCCCGGCATGGTAGCCGCCGATTGGCGAGAAATGGCCACCCCCAGTCTGCAGAACGCCGCCGCATCAGATCAGCCCCAAGATGTTAGGGGATCTCGGGCCGGGCCAAACAGAGAGAAGAAGGTAGGCTGGCAGAGCATACCTGCTTGAAATGGCCCCTGTGGTAGGAGGCGATGAGGTGGCAGTCGTGTGAGGAGGCGCAGCGGGCGAGGTGGGCGCGGAGGTCGTGGACGGTGGCGTGGTCGGCGCGGAAGCAGCGGACGCTGGCGCCGGCGCAGCGCGCGAGGCAGACGACCTTGCCGAAGGTGATGCCCTGGGAGCGGACCACGTGGAGGGGCTCGCAGCAGTCGAGCATGGACTCGTCGAACCACCGCCATGGCCCCTTCCAGCGGCGGCCCGGGTCGATGGCGAGCGCGTTGAGGACGACGGCGATGGAGGCGAGGCCGCAGAAGGCCGGCTCCGACTGCGTCTGGAAGTGGGAGACGAGGCTGAAGAAGCCCTCCATGGTGCCGGCCTCCAGCGCCTCCGCAAAGAGCCGCCTCCCCTCCGGCGAGGCGAACTCCACGGCCGGCGGGGTCGGGAGCACCCGCCGGTACAGTGACGCCACCTCCATTGCTAGCCGATCTGCTGCTACCAGCACTAGTGCACTACCACGTGTGACTATTTTATTCCTCCTCCGTTGACGTGAGGAACGACGCGAATTCAAACCGCGAGTGCGAGTGCTGTCCACTCCTTTTTATTCGATGCTAGCGTAAACTTTACTCGAAGTTTTCCCACCATATTTCTAGTTGTTAGAAATTCGTGTCGGATGAAAATTGCAGATCCCTTACGGCAGAGGGCTTTGCCTGTGTCCCTGGGCGGCCGGCACCTGGGCTGGGTTTACCGCTGCTTTCAAGTTTCAAGAGGGTGGAGGCACCTGGTGTGGTGTTTGTGCTACATCCGTTGTTCGCAACGAGTGGTACTATTATTTTTATACTTACACAGTTCTCTACTAGAAAATTATGATACGTTTAGACCTACTTTCGAAAAAAGAATAAGGTAAAGGCCATACGATTGCCACCGAATTCTTCTCCTTTTGGTCATCTCTTCATCCTCCAAACATTGCCACTTTATCAACAAATGCTGCGGTGTCCCTGTCTCGGGTTCGGCCAGCTGTCCAATTCGGGCGGCGATCAAAAGTAAAAGGCTCTCCATCCACACTGGTCAACCTGTTCTCCCTCCCTTACCGGGATGCCGCAACCTGTATGTAAGTATGTTGCCTTACCCTCGCGCCTGACCGGGCAAAAAGAACCCATCAGGGAGTAATAGCAAATGCGATTAAAGAAAGAACATAGAATTTGTTGAGTGTAGGACTTACGCACGCTCGTCTGCTAGTTGTGCCCGATCCTTTCGGACGCGAGTGATCCATTGAGTAAGAGCATCTACATCCACGTATGACTAATCGGACCCGCATCTATGGACACATCCGCGAAGAGAGCCCGATCGCCCTTCATTTCGCGTCTGTCTGCATACCTCAAATCTATACTACACCAAGTAACCCAAAAGTTACATGCTAGTACACAGTAAACCGAGCCTAAACTGGCCGCCGTCGGAGATTCTACACGACCTCTGTGCTGGCTGTGACGGACAGACCTACCTCCTGGTGGATGGCCGCCTCCTGCAGCTCCGGCTCGTCGTCAGACTCCATGTCCGCGAAGAGTGCATGCACCTCCGCTCGAGCTTCGGTTTGCCTCCTCCGCCTCCGAGTGGATGGAGTCAAGGCTGGCTTACCGCTCCGCCGCCTCCTCCTCCTGGGTGACCTCGAACTCGCCCAGTGCGCCGGCCATGCCAAATCCGGCAGACAGAGGTGCTGGATTTGTCTCACCTTCCTCCTCTTCCTCCTCCTCCGGCCCCGCGTCATCCATAGCCGCGTCCGATGTCTGCTCCTGCTCCTCCTCCTCGGCCCCTCCGGCCTCGGCGAGTACAGAGGCAGGCCGGCTAAAATCTGAGTGGTGCACCTGGCCCGAATCTCCTCAAAGAGCACCAATCACCGCTCGAATGTGAGCATCGCGTACGTGGTGATCCGCTGCCTGACCAATACTACCGGCAGACTGTGAGCTCAGGAGAATTGGATGGGGGTGGCATGGAGGGGAGGGGGCGGGTGGAAATGAGTCTGGCTAGGGTTGAGGTGCCACCATCCTGCTTAAACGGCCAGATTTGCAGTCTCGGGCGGTGCGCTGGAGCGTCAACATGTATCCTCATCGGTCCGCTGTGTTTAGACTTGTGGTCGTGTGAGTCCTGTCCATCAGTCTAATGTGGCAGACGCGCCCATGCCGTGGAGTAGTGATGAATGTTACTTTTACACTCTTGTAACTTGAGTTTAAACAGATATATTTCCTTAAAATCGAGATATTTGTTCAATATTGTCACTAATGACTAATGAATGCATATGATTTCAAATATGTTATCTTTATTTTATTTCCACGGAAAATGGGTTATTTATGGACAGAATCAAGCCAAACCATGAAAAGGAGTAAAGTAGAGATAACCGGGAGGTGCACCAGAGGAAAGATACAAAAAACTGATGTTCCATACGACCACGCCCGCTCGTATGAGCGGTTGTATGGCGTGGAAACTGTGGCTACTCGTCCACCTGAACAACCTTTATAAAGAGGTCGACGCCAACTAGATAATAGAACATCGAGAGCATCGAGTACATCATGAGGGGAGTGCCGAACAGACCAGCCATCATCCTCCCCATCTCCATCAACCCTAGCGGCCGTCATTTAAATCATCATAGCCGGCCCCTTCACCACCATGATAGTTCTCAGCAATCTAGTCATACTTGTAATCGTGTATCACACATGGCATCCATTGTAAGACATATTATCAATCAATCGATCTTCATGATGTGTTCTTCATGTGATTTGATCTCCAAGTGTGGGTAGTCTGGTAAGGTATGGGTTGAGGCAAGAGCCTTGCAACCTGATGTATTTGTTAGAGGGATCAACGGAAGTGACTTGAATTAACGTTCCGTATGTGTGAAATAAAATTGTTTCATAGTTGTCTCTTGTCTTGTTCGCATTCTTCATCCCTGTAGGTACCCGGGATCATGGAGAACTATCCCTGGAGAGGCTAAGTGAAGGGAGACCGTGAAGTGTTATTCTAAAAACCAACGACAGAAAGGTTTCGCAGGGTAACACAGATTCTATCTTTGGGGATTCAAGAGGTGTAGTCATTAAATGCCAATGCTTTTGTCTGACTATTGCAATCTTAATTATCGAGGTAACTCCACGCGATGGTTAGGGCCTTCGGTTGGACAACTGACTCTTGATGCAGGATGTGTGTCGGTCAACATTGTAATCTGGACTCATTCCCCACTTCGATTCATAACAAGCACATCTCGAATGGTGACTTCTAGAGCACAAATTAAGATCATATTTAGTCCCATCACAAATATATGGTTGTGTGGTCTTAATGCTTACAACCATATATTTGTGCTTACAACCATATATTTGTGATGGGACTAATATATGTCCGCCACCGCTGTCGTCCGTCCTCCACCGACGTGACGCCCCGAGACCGACGCGCCAGGTGTCTTCCAGTTATTCGCTGTTGTTGCCTTGTCATTTGCTTACGTGTCGCATCTTGCCATGTCATCATGTGCATTGCATCTTCATGTTTTCAAAACTTGCATCCGTCCGGGTTTCCTCATTCTCTCCGTTGTTCGTTCTGATCCCAGACACACTTGCACGCGCCCGCGACATGTCCGAAATAGTATTTTATAAGTGGCTGAAAATTATTCTCGGAATGGGTTGAAAGTTGGCATGCAGTGTTGTTATGTTGTCAGTATACCGCCTGCCAAGTTTCGTCGCATTCGGAGCTCGTTTGATAGCACAACCGTCAAACTCATAGCGACAGTATAGTCGATCAAAACGTCGGACGTTTTCGGTCTCCAAAAACCCATGCCGGGTCGTTTTCTCTTCTCTCCTCTCATTCCAAGCCCTTCTTCATAGCCCACCTGCAGCCCACCAAAACCCCCTTCGACCGGAACCGTTTGATTGCGATCCGAGGGTCCGGAAACCCCCAAAACCCACCTAAACCCTAGCCCCTTCCTATTTAAGCAGCCACCCTTGCCATTTTGGGCATCCCTAACCCCTAAACCTACCCCTAGCCTCCTCCCACCTCCAGCCGTCGCATCTTCCTCGAAATCCACGCCCCAACCCGCCCAGCCGGCCTCCACCTCTCCTAGGCCGCCACGTGTCCCAGCCCTGCGCCCTCCACCGCCGCGGCCCGCCGGGCCCAGGCATGGCCCGCCCAGGCCCACGCGCCCGCCCGAACGCCGCCGTTGGGTCCTCGCGCAAGCCCGCGCCTCCTCCTGCTCGACCCCGAGCTGGATCGGGGGAGCGCCGCCATCACCTCTCCCGCCGGCGACCTCGGACCCCGCCACCGTTGCGCACCTCGCTGGCGCGTCACCATCTCCCTAGGCCAGGTCACCGCCCTGCTCTCCTTCCTTCCCCTACCTGCCTCCTCCTTCTCCCTCTCATCCTCTCTGTCTCTCCCGTAGGCACCCGTCGTCCGCCTTGGTCGCCCCGCTCACCGGAGCTCCCCACAGCCCCCGGAGATGGACGGATCAGGCGGATCCCGTCCGGATCCGCACCTCCGGGACCGCCTTCGCTCCTTCCTGCCGTCGTTCGCCGCGCAGCCACGGCGCCGGCCCTCTGCTCGTGCGGGAGCGAGGGGAGGACGACGCCCATGCCGCCCATCGCCCTGGTGGGCCCGCTCGGCCTCCAAGGCCCAGCCACGCAACCGCCGGGCCTTGGCCCAGGGTGAGCCCCCGCCCTCTGTATGCCCCTGTCGGGCCAGCTGGATTTCGGCCCGACTCATGTTTTTTTTTCCGCGGAGCGTTTTACTAATTATCCAGGAGTTTGGCAGTTTTGCAGAATAGCCCCTCTAGTTCATGCATATCGTAACTCACAAACCGTGCATCTTATGTAAAAACTTTATATATGGAAAATGCTTAAAATTGTGTCTAATTTCTTAATACCCTATTTTCAACCATGTTTAAAATGTTTAAACTGTTGCTTGCATTAATTTGCTTACATACCATGCTAAAATGTTTTATTTCATAACTAAATAACTGTAGCTCCAAACCTAACAAACTTTATATGTAAATGGGGTAGAAAAATGCCTAGTTTAACATGTTGGCTTTACTTTGCATGTTTAATAACTCTAAAATTGTGTTTAGGGCAGAACAGTACCATAACCAAAATATGCACATGAGGATTTTCCGGACTTGTTGCTTGTTGTTCCGGCCTCATTTAAACTTGCCTAGATAGGTAGTTTTGTTGTGCTTCACCCCTTGCCATGTTAATCAACATTTAATATTGTTGAGTACATAAACAAGAGAGAACTAAATAAGTCACGTGGTGTTTCATAAATATGCAACGGAGTTGCATATTGAGCTCCACTTAATTTGTAGTGTTGTTTGTGCACTTTGCCATGCCATGCATATTTAAACCGGACATGCATCATGCTTGGTTGTGCATCATGCCATGTTTATGTGATGGTTGTTTACCATGTTGTTTGCTCCTTTCCGGTGTTGCTTCTTCGGGTTAGTTCTGATAACGTCGCGTTTGTGAGGATCCGTTCGACTACGTCCATTTGTCTTCCTCATGGACTCGTTCTTCTTCCTTGCGGGATTTTAGGCAAGATGACCATACCCTCGAAATTACTTCTATCTTTGTTTGCTAGTTGTTCGCTCTATTGCTATGCCGCGATACCTACCACTTGCTATATCATGCCTCCCATATTGCCATGTGAAGCCTCTAACCCACCTTTCCCAGCAAACCGTTGTTTGGCTATGTTACCACTTTGCTCAGCCCCCCTTATAGCGTTGCTAGTTGCATGTGAAGATGGTGTTTGTTCCTTGTTGGAACATGATTATTGTTGGGATATCATTATTATATCTTGTTTACTTTAATGCACCTATATACTTGGTAAAGGGCGGAAGGCTCGGCCTTATGCCTGGTGTTTTGTTTCACTCTTGCCGCCCTAGTTTCCGTCATACCGGTGTTATGTTCCTTGATTTTGCGTTCCTTACGTGGTTGGGTGTTATGCGAATCCCTTGACAGTTCGCTTTGAATAAAACTCCTCCAGCAAGGCCCAACCTTGGTTTTACCATTTGCCCACCTACCACCATATACCTTCCCTTGGGTTCTGCAGACACAAGGGGCATCTTTATTTTAAACCCCCGGGCCAGTGCTCCTCTGAGTGTTGGTCCAAAACGGGCAACCTGCGGGGTCACCTCGAGGCAACTTGAGGGTTGGTTTTACTCGTAGCTTGACCTATCCGGTGTGCCCTGAGAACGAGATACGTGCGACTCCTATCGGGATTTGTCGGCACATCGGGCGGCTTTGCTGGTCTTGTTTTACCATTTTCAAAATGTCTTGTAACCAGGATTCCGAGACTGATCGGGTCTTCCCGCTAGAAGGAATATCCTTCATTGACCGTGAGAGCTTGTGATGGGCTAAGTTGGGACACCCCTGCAGGGTTTTGAACTTTCAAAAGCCGTGCCCGCGGTTATGGGCAAATGGGAATTTGTTAAAATCCGGTGGTAGAAAACCTGACACTTAACTTAATTAAAATGAATCAACCGCGTGTGTAGCCGTGATGGTCTCTTTTCGGTGGAGTCCGGGAAGAGAACACGGTCTTGTGTTATGCTTGAACGTAAGTAGTTTCAGGGTCACTTCTTGATCTTTATAGCTTCTCGAACGTGCTTTGCTCCTCTTCTCGCTCTCATTTGCGTAAGTTAGCCACCATATATGCTAGTGTTTGCTGCAGCTCCACCTCACTACCCCTTTCCTACCCTTAAGCTTAAATAGTCTTGATCGCGAGGGTGTGAGATTGCTGAGTCCCCGTGACTCATAGATTACTTCAAAAACCAGATGCAGGTGCCGATGATGCCAGTGCAGGGGACGCTATCGAACTCAAGTGGGAGTTCGATGAGGATTCAAGACGTTACTATGTTTCCTTTCCAGACGATCAGTAGAGGAGCCCAGTTGGGGCGATCGGGGATCTATGCATTTGGGGTTGTCTTTCTTTATTTGGTTCCGTAGTCAGACCTTGATTGTATTCTGGATGATGTATGCTATATATTTATGTATTGTGTGAAGTGGCGATTGTAAGCCAACTCTTTATCCCATTCTTATTCAGTACATGGGATGTGTAAAGATTACCCCTCTTGCGACATGCCTACTATGCGGTTATGCCTCTAAGTCGTGCTCCGACACGTGGGAGATATAGCCGCATCATGGGTGTTACAAGATGGTAATCAGAGCCATCCCCGACTTAGGAGCCCCCTGCTTGATCGAACCGCTGACGTTGTTGAGTCTAAAACAAAATGTTTTGAGTCTTAGGATTATATATATCGGAGAGTAGGATTCTTTTTACTCCTCAGCCCCTTCGTCGTTCTGGTGAGGCCTCCTAACGTAGAGTTTTGACTCTTCTCTCCTCAAATTTCACGAAATTTTTTTAGGATCACGCGGGTATCTTGGAATCGTTCCGATGGTTTTGTGACGAGAACATTGTTCTTGGTGCCTCCTGACATTTAGGGGTTGTGGCAGTGTCCCGGGGAGTTGAGCTCCGAGGTGTTGTCTGAAGGAAATATGCCCTAGAGGCAATAATAAAGTTATTATTCATTTCCTTATTTCATGATAAATGTTTATTATTCATGCTAGAATTGTATTAACCGGAAACATAATACATGTGTGAATACATAAACAAACAGAGTGTCACTAGTATGCCCCTACTTGACTAGCTCGTTAATCAAAGATGGTTATGTTTCCTAACCATAGACAAAGAGTTGTTATTTGATTAACGAGATCACATCATTAGGAGAATGATGTGATTGATTTGACCCATTCTGTTAGCTTAGCACTCGATCGTTTAGTATGTTGCTATTGCTTTCTTCATGACTTATACATGTTCCTATGACTATGAGATTATGCAACTCCTGTTTACTGGACGAACACTTTGTGTGCTACCAAATATCACAACGTAACTGGGTGATTATAAAGGAGCTCTACAGGTGTCTCCAAAGGTACATGTTGGGTTGGCATATTTCGAGATTAGGATTTGTCACTCCGATTGTTAGAGAGGTATCTTTGGGCCCTCTCGGTAATGCACATCACCTAAGCCTTGCAAGCAATGCAACTAAATGAGTTAGTTGCGAGATGATGTATTACGAAACGAGTAAAGAGACTTGCCGGTAACGAGATTGAACTAGGTATTGATATACCGACGATTGAATCTCGGGCAAGTAACATACCGATGACAAAGGGAAAAACGTATGTTGTTATGCGGTCTGACCGATAAAGATCTTCGTAGAATATGTGGGAGCCAATATGAGCATCCAGGTTCCGCTATTGGTTATTGACCGGAGACATGTCCCGGTCATGTCTACATTGTTCTCGAACCCGTAGGGTCCGCACGCTTAAGGTTTCGATGACAGTTATATTATGAGTTTTGATGTACCGAAGTTGGTTCGGAGTCCCGGATATGATCACGGACATAACAAGGAGTCTCGAAATGGTCGAGACATAAAGATTGATATATTGGACGGCTATATTCGGACACCGGAAGTGTTCCGGGGAAGTTTCGGATAAAACCGGAGTACCGGGGGGTTATCGGAAACCCCCGGGGGGTTAATGGGCCTCATGGGCCTAAAGTGGAGAAGAGGAGGGGCTGCCAGGGCAGGCCACGCGCCCCCTCTCCCCCTAGTCCGAATTGGACAAGGAGGGAGGGGCGGCGCCTGTCGTGGTTCTAACTCTGACAGTGATGTAGGGGGGTATGTATGGAGAGGCTAGATCTTAGCTATGGAGGAGTTGTAAGCACACGAGGATTACGAGTTCAGGCCCTTCTCGGAGGAAGTAACAGCCCTACGTCTCGGTGCCCGGAGGCGGTCGACTGAATTATGTGTGTATGAATAACAGGGGTGCGAACCCTTGATACTGAGGAGGGGGTGGCTTATATAGAGTTCGCCAGGCCCCTCCAGCCCTCAGTAATGCAGGGTTTAAAGTACATTAAGACTGGGGGTTACTGGTAACGCCCCTAATAAAGTGCTATGATGACCATAAAAGCTACTTAATGACCGACCGTTTGCGTGCAGGGTGACTTTAGATCTCCTGGCAGTCGAGTGGTTGGATCTTGGTCGAGTGATTGCTTCGTGGTCGAGTGTCTTGAATCCGTCGAGTGGGATACCTCCAAGTCGATTGAAAGGTGACTTCTTCTAGGGATGTCCTTGGGTAGGGTACTTAGGACAGGTCCATGCCCCTACCCTAGGTACATAGCTTCATCATTAGCCCCCGAATGGATCGAGGTTCGAGTGGGGAAGGAGTTGGGGATCTTTCCGACTGGTTCTTCATGTTATATGAACGTCTTGTTTTGGATCAATTGTCACGGATGACGTCGTCAACTTCTTTCAGTCGCCTTGATCCATTCTTGGCCTCTTGTCGAGTGAATTTCTTTACTTGTGAAGTTCCGAGTGACGGTGTGAAAAGGATCTTCTGTTTGACGAGTTGTTCTGCGGCCCGCGGATTTTGCGGGATTTGAATTTCGGGAAGCGCACGGGACGGGGGCGGCCGCAGTAATCGGATGGGATAGGATGGAAGCTCCTCGATCCCCGCGCCACCTTTTTCGCCACGTACCGCGCGCGCGCCTGTTGCGGGGTTTGACGGGATTGCCTGGGCCTACCAGTCAGCCACTCGGAAGCGACCTCTTATAAGCTGCCGGCTCGGGACCCCCGAACAGTGCGCCTTCACTTTTCCCCCTTCCTTCACAAGATCCTCCGCCACCTCCGCTCTCACCTTGGTGCCATAGGTCTGTTCGAGCTTCGCCGGCGACGATGGTGAAGGAGAAGACGTCGACTCTGGAGCACGTGAAGAAGGCGGCGGTGCAGGGGAAGGGGAAGAAGTCTGCTCGGGGCGGATCTTCCTCGAGGACTGCTCTGCCCAAGGATTGGATCCAGGGCGACTGGATGCCGTCGGTGATTTGGCAGGATGATCTCGATGATCTGGTCGAGGGGGGATTCATTCCCCACGAATCTGCGCGTCTCCCGGGGAAAGAAGTCGAACCCCAGCCTCTTGATGGGGAGTGCGTCCTCCTCACCACCCATATCGATCGCGGATTCTCTCTGCCTCCTCATCCTTTTTTCCGGAGCTTCTTGAACTTCTTCGGAGCGCAGCTCCATCACTTTACTCCCAATTCTATTGTGTATCTTTCTGCTTTCGTTTCCTTGTGTGAAAACTTCTTGGGTTGCCGCCCCCACTGGGGATTCTTCAAGCACATCTTCACTTTCCGCTCTCAGTCGGTCAAGAAGGCCAAGTCGAGTGACGAACAGACGCAAGTGATCCAGCTGTGCGAGGGCCTGGCGATCCAGATGAGGGGAAAAAGTTCCTTTCCGTCTATCACTTTTCCCGAGTCAGTCCGCGGGTGGCAGTCGACTTGGTTTTACTGTAAAGACCAGGTGACCCCAGGACAGTCGACTGGGCTTCCCCCTTTTTCTCTGAATCGAGCGCAAAAACCTGCCTCTCTGAAAGTGACGCCAGAGGAAAAGGCGCAAGTCAAGGTGCTGGTCGGTCGAGTGGTTCAGCTTGTCCGCGAGGGTGTGACTGGCATGGACTTGTTGGAAGTCTTCCTTCGGAGGCGCATCCAACCGCTTCAGGCTCGCGACCACCCGATGTGGCTGTACTCGGGTCTCGAAGACACCACTCGGATTCACCCAGAGGAGGTCACTGACGAGATGTTGGAAGGGTGGCTGTCGAGTATCATAGGGAACAAGGACAACCCCCGAGGAGCCAGGAGGATTCCTCCACTCGACCAAACATACGAAGTGGACAAGGTCTGACCTTGCGTTTCCGACTGTGATCTTGCTTT
Organism: Triticum urartu; assembly: GCF_003073215.2. Taxonomy (NCBI): domain Eukaryota; kingdom Viridiplantae; phylum Streptophyta; class Magnoliopsida; order Poales; family Poaceae; genus Triticum; species Triticum urartu. The sequence goes on along the minus strand of NC_053026.1, from coordinate 643,194,042 downwards.
CTTTATTTGTTCTCTTTGGATCAGTTGATTGACTTTTGTCTTGTTTGCTATCCTCTAGGCCATTACTGAGATGTACTCGACACCCAATGGCGCACAGGAGCAGGCCGAGGAAGGAGAGGCGAGCGGAGGCGAAAGTGGAGACGAGAGAGAAGAGTGGGAATCTGACAGCGAAGGAGAGGGGGATGACGACGATGACTCCAGTGAAGAGGAGGAGGAAGAAGTCGAACCTCCCCGCTCGGAACGGTGATCCAAGCTTACACACGACCCTGCGCGGGAACGTGGTAAGGCGACTGTCCCTGTTGGGCAGTCGTCGAAGCGCCCTCGGACCTCATCTCCAGTGCCGACAGAAAAAGCTCCCGAGCACCCGCGCGCGACGCCATCCAAGGCGCCCAAGGCTCTGCCCAAGATGAAGATGACTGTCCCCACCATTTCTGGGTAATAGTAGAATTTGTTTTCCTTTGTTGAACGTGACGGACTCTTGGTCGACTCATTGAATAAGCTGACTGACTTTTGAAATTTGCAGTGCTGCCACCTCGGAGATCTTTGCCAAGGACGATGATCAAGAGATGGAAGACGCTGTTATCTCCAACCCCGGTACGATTATTGATGCTCTGATTTTAGTCGACTGACGATTTCTTATAATTCCGTTCGATTGGATTTTTCTTGTAGCTCCTCCTCATGTCATTGACCTCCCTGATGATGACGACGACGTGTCGCTGAGGGCGCGAAGGAACAGGAGGGCGCCGGCTGGCAAGACCCCACAAACTACTCCGGCGCCTGAGGCCATAGTCCGGGAGGGTGGTGATACCACTCGGGCTTCTGTGACCTTCGCTGTACCTCTGATGAGTGTCCAGCCTTTGACGTCGACTGCAAATCCGCCTTCGCTTTTTGCCACACACCACGCCCCTGAGGACCAAGTGGGTGCCGCTAAAGAGGCTATACGCCAGGCAAGGATCATGATGGAGCAAGTGAAGGTGGTTCGGGAAGCCAGCCAAGCAGCTTATGACACGAGTTCAGCTCTTCAGAGCAACGTCCAGGTCAGTCGATTCACCGCTTGTTCTGTTAGGGTATGCTATCTGAAGAATCTCTTTTCCGAAGATCTTTATATCTGTACACCCACTGGGTGTGTCTATTAATCTTTTTGACGAGTGGGGGCACGCTAAGTGCACCCACTGGGTGTAGTCCCCGAGACTACGGTGGACTGCTGGCAGTCGACTATAGTCTTTATATTGTGTTGCTTTAGTTGAACTTCTTCACTCGGTCTGGTCAGGCCATGTCGAATGGAACTGTACACGGTCGACTGCGGGCAGTCGATTTTTTTTGGTCGAACCAGTGGGGGCACGCTGAGTGCACCCACTGGGTGTACTCCCCGAGACTACTGTCGAATGTTTTTGATTCGGCTGTAGTCTTAGAAACGCCATCAGTGTCTCTTGGTTACTCGGAAGCAACTTATCTTGGATGTCTGTCGACTGATTTTTTGCAGAAATCCTGCAAACTGGTGGCTCGCTACACTAAGTTGGAGAACAAACAGATCCAGCTGAACCTTGACTTGAAGCTTGCTCAGGAGAACTTGCAGAAGGCGAGGGACGAAGAAAAAGGTATGGCTGGTGAGCTTTTGTCGACTGTCCTTTCTTTGTGGCCGTCCTCGATGTTGATCTCACTTGCTATTTCGCAGACAAAATGGAGGAGGCTCTGAAGAAGAAGGATCAAGACCTTGACGAAGCGCAGAAGGAGGCCCTGAACAAAACGAAGCTTGCTGAAGAAAAACTGGCTTCAGTCGGTACTCTTGAAAAGGAAAACTCCAGGCTGAAAACTGCTCTCGACGCGGCTAATCAAGAGGTCAGCCGTCTGAAGAATGGCAATATGGCTCTGAATGACAAGGCAAGTGAACTGGCGGGGAAGAGGAACGATCTGGAGGCTTATCTCGGTGGACTCGCCAAGAAGCTGTTCGTCATGCTCGAGGGTAATTACTCCGGCCCGACTGACTTGCAGTTACCAAACCTGCGTAGAGCCACTGAGTTATCCTTGAATTGTGTTTACAGAATTCTGCCAGAACTTCAAAGAGGAGACCAGTCGAGTGGAGACAGACTTGGACCCCATCAATTCTCCAGTGAAGGACGAGGCTGCTATGAACGTGCTCCGACTGGAATCTCGCGTTGCCGGCGTTGTTGACTATCTTGCTCGGTTGAAGGTTGCGATGTCGCGGATCGACACGTCGCTCTGGCCTAGGACGACGCTTCAGAATGACCTCGAGTCCCTGATGACTCGACTGAATGAAGTCCCAGGTCGAGTGGCGGAATGGAAGAAATCTTCTGCTAGATGTGGCGCTGACGTCGCTCTGTCTCTGGTCCGCGTCCACTGCAAGGAGGCGCGAGAAGAAAAGTTGGCCGCCATCCAAGTTGCCAATACCAGGAAGCACACCTTTCAAGACTTCATGGAGACTTTCATTGCTGCTGCCACTCGCATTGCAGACGTGGTCGATTTGGACGAGTTCGTCGCCCCTTCCAGTCCTCCGCCCGAGGAATAAAAACTTTTATGCTTCACTTTAAATTTGCCTCGGAATGCCAAGTGGATTTTGTAACCGTTAAACTCTGTCGAGCTGGAGGCTCGAGTACTTTGATTTGCGGTCTAGGACCTTTGGATCTTATCTGAACTTGATTTATCGTTGAATATCTTCATGAATTATCTGTCGAGTGGAACTTGTTCTTCACTCGAAATAACTTTGTATTTGTGGTGCAGCTCCGAAGGAGAAGGTAGCAGTCGATTTGCACCTTGTCGTCCTTGCGGATTGGGATGTGTTCCGTACTTAGGCGAGCACTGGGCTGCAGCTAAGCCCCCGAGTGGAAGGTCTGCTCTCCACTCGGTAGGATTTTAAACACTTAGGCGAGTACTGGGCTGCAGCTAAGCCTCTGAGTGGGAGTCTGGTCTCCACTCGGTAGGATTTTTCAAACTTAGGCGAGTACTGGGCTGCAGCTAAGCCTCCGAGTGGGAGTCTGCTCTCCACTCGGTAGGATTTTTCAAACTTAGGCGAGTACTGGGCTGCAGCTAAGCCTCCGAGTGGGAGTCTGCTCTCCACTCGGTAGGATTTTTCAAACTTAGGCGAGTACTGGGCTGCAGCTAAGCCTCTGAGTGGGAGTCTGGTCTCCACTCGGTAGGATTTTTCAAACTTAGGCGAGTACTGGGCTGCAGCTAAGCCTCCGAGTGGGAGTCTGCTCTCCACTCGGTATGATTTTTAAACACTTAGGCGAGCACTGGGCTGCAGCTAAGCCTCCGAGTGGGAGCCTGGCTCACCACTCGGTAGGATTTTTAAACACTTAGGCGAGCACTGGGTTGCAGCTAAGCCTCCGAGTGGGAGCCTGGCTCACCACTCGGTAGGATTTTTAAACACTTAGGCGAGCACTGAGCCGCAGCTAAGCCTCCGAGTGGGAGTCTGGCTCACCACTCGGTAGGATTTTTTTTACAAACTTAGGCGAAACGGATTCGCAGCTAAGCCACCCACTGGGGGATTTCACACACAAACAAAAGCGACAACAATTATAGGAAAAATTGTAACACTCTTGTCTTTGATAAATAGACTACAGAAGTTTTTCTTATTACATCTCATCCGAGTGAGAATTCAAGTGTAAAAGGGGCGGAGCAGTTCTGCATTCCAAGCTTGTGGCTCATCGATCTGGCGATCGACATTGTAAAGGTGATACGCTCCATTGTGGAGGACTCTGGTGACGATGAAGGGACCTTCCCAAGTAGGAGCGAGCTTGTGTGGTTTCTGTTGATCCACTCGGAGGACCAAATCTCCTTCTTGGAAGGCTCGACTCTTCACATTTCTGGCATGGAATCGACGCAAGTCTTGCTGATAAATGGTCGATCGGATCATAGCCATTTCTCTTTCTTCTTCCAGGAGGTCGACTACGTCTTGCCGGGCTTGTTCTGCTTCATCTTCGGTATAAATCTCGACTCAGGGTGCATTGTGAAGTAGATCACTCGGCAGGACTGCTTCCGCTCCGTAAACCAGAAAGAACGGAGTTCTTTCAGTCGACCGATTCGGGGTGGTCCTCAATCCCCACAGAACTGACGAAAGCTCGTCGACCCAAGCGCCTGCTGCGTGCTTGAGATCACGCATCAGCCGAGGATTTAGTCCTTTGAGAATTAGACCATTTTCCCTTTCCGCTTGTCCATTCGACTGGGGGTGGGCGACCGATGCGTAGTCGACTCGTGTGCCTTGCGAGGCGCAAAAAGCTCTGAACTTGTCTGAATCAAAGTTTGACCCATTGTCGGTGATGATGCTATGCGGGACTCCATATCTGAATGTTAACTCTCTGACGAAACTGATAGCAGTGCAAGCATCAAGATTCTTGATAGGCTTAGCTTCAATCCATTGGGTAAACTTGTCGGCTGCCACAAGCACATGTGTGAAACCGCTCCTGCCTGTTCTCAATGGGCCAACCATGTCCAGTCCCCAAACAGCGAAGGGCCAGACGAGTGGAATGGTCTTCAGGGCTGATGCAGGCTTGTGCGACATGTTGGAGTAGAACTGGCACCCTTCACACTTGTCGACTATCTCTTTTGCCATTTCATTCGCTCTTGTCCCGCTCGGTATGCTTTAGCCACAATGGTCCGAGAGGACGCATGATGACCACAGGTCCCCGAGTGGATATCATCAAGGATTATCTGACCTTCTTCTGGTGTTATACACTTCTGACCGACTCCAGTCGCGCTTTCTCTATACAACTGTCCCTTTATGACTGTAAAGGCCTTGGATCAACGGACGATCTGTCGAGCCTCTTCTTCGTACTCCGGGAGTTCCTTTCTCAGGATATACGCGATGTATGGTATCGTCCAGTCGGGGGTGATTGCCAAAACTTCCATGATTAGGTCGACCACTGCCGGAATTTCAACTTCAGTCGGATCTGTGGCACTCTTTGGCTGCGGGGCTTCATCTGTAAAAGGATCTTCTTGGACTGATGGCGAGTGGATGTGTTCCAAAAACACATTGCTGGGGATGGCTTCTCTCTTGGAGACTATCTTTGCCAAATCATCAGCCGCTTGATTTTTTAGTCACGGGATGTGATGAAGCTCTAACCCCTTGAATTTCTTCTCTAACTTTCTCACTGCATTGCAATAACCAGTCATAGCTGGACTTCTGATGTCCCACTCCTTCATCACCTGATTAACCACCAAATCTGAGTCGCCATAGACCATGAGGCGACGGACGCCGAGTGAAATGGCCATGCGCAACCCATACAAAAGTGCTTCATATTCTGCTTCGTTATTGGAGGAATCAAAGTGAATCTGGAGAACATATCTGAGCTTATCTCCTCGGGGGGAAACCAATACTACCCCAGCACTGGAACCATTCAGCATCTTAGATCCATCGAAGAACATGGTCCAGTGCTCCGAGTGAACTTGAGTCGGAAGTTGCTGTTCGATCCACTCGGCGATGAAATCTGCAATTGCTTGGGACTTGATAGCTTTCTTTGCCTCAAACTTGATATCTAGGGGAAGAAGTTCAATCTCCCATTTGGCCACTCGACCAGTTGCATCTCTGTTGTGCAAAATCTCTGATAGTGGAGCGTCACTGACGACTGTAATGGAATGATCAGAGAAGTAATGTGCAACCTTCTTCGTGGTCATATAAATCCCATATACAAGCTTCTGGTAATGAGGATATCTTTGCTTTTGAAGGAGTCAAAACTTCAGAAAAATAATATACTGGGCGCTGAACTTTGAAGGCCTTTCCTTCTTCTTCCCGCTCGACCGTAAGTACTGTACTGACAACTTGTCCTGTGGCTGCAATGTAAATCAGCAAAGGCTCCTTGCTGATTGGGGCAGCAAGCACCGGCTGGGTGGAGAGCAGAGCTTTGAGCTCTGTAAACGCTGCATCAGCTTCTGGAGTCCACTCGAACTTGTCGTTCTTCCTCATCAGTCGGTAAAGAGGCAATGCCTTTTCACCGAGGCGAGAGATGAATCTACTTAAAGCGGCCAAGCATCCTGTAAGCTTCTGGACGTCATGCACATGCACAGGACGTTTCATCCGGAGTATAGTACCAATTTTTTCAGGATTGGCGTCGATTCCCCGTTCGGAAACGAGAAAACCGAGTAACTTCCCACCTGGAACTCCGAATGTGCACTTTGACGGATTGAGCTTGATATCATACCTCCTGAGGTTGGCAAAGGTTTCAGCAAGGTCAGACAGCAGGTCAGAACCCTTCCGTGACATGACCACACTATCATCCATGTATGCCTCCACATTCTGACTGATTTGAGTGAGAAAACACTTCTGAATCATCCTCATGAACGTGGCTCTGACATTCTTGAGGCCGAACGGCATGGTGACATAACAGAAGCACCCGAATGGAGTGATGAAAGCTGTTTTGATCTTGTCAGGCCCGTACAGACGGATCTGATGGTACCCAGAATAGGCGTCTAGAAAAGACAAACGCTCACATCCCGCAGTCGAGTCGACTATCTGGTCGATGCGGGGGAGAGGAAAATGATCTTTCGGGCAGGCCCGATTGATATGCTTGAAATCAATGCACATGCGAAGTGACTTGTCCTTCTTGGGGACCATGACAACATTGGCGAGCCACTCGGAGTGGTAAATTTCTCGGATGAACTCCGCTGCTAAGAGCCGAGCCACCTCCTCGCCAATGGCCTTCCTCTTCTGGACGGCGGACCGTCGAAGATGTTCTTTCACAGGTTTAAATTTTGGGTCGACTCGTAGATGGTGCTCAGCCAGCCCCCTGGGAACTCCAGGCATGTCAGCAGGCTTCCATGCGAAGATGTCCCAGTTCTCACAGAGGAACTGGATGAGCGCTTCTTCCTATTTGGAGTCGACCATCGTTGAGATGTGAGTCGGAGCAGCATTTGGATCGGTCGGGTGAATGTGAACTGCCTTCGTTTCACCGGACGACTGAAAAGCTGATTCTGAAGCAGGCTTCTTAGCTCGTAGCAACTCACTCAGATCTGCAGTCTTCTGATACTCTTGCAGCTCGACCACTGCCATCTGAGCGTCAGCAATCTTTGAGCCTTTTTGAAAACACTCTTTTGCTTTCTTCCGATTGCCTGTAACAGTGATCACACCTTTGGGACCAGGCATCTTCAATTTGAGATACAGATAACGTGGTCGAGCCATGAAGCGTGCATAAGCTGGCCTGCCCAAAATAGCGTGATAAGCACTTTGGAAATCCACAACTTCGAATGTCAACTTTTCCTTGCGGTAATTCTTGGAATCACCGAAAACCACATCAAGAGCAATTTGGCTGAGTGACTCGGCTTTCTTCCCAGGAATGACTCCATGGAAACTCATGTTACTGGTACTGAGCCTGGACATCGGAATGCCCATCCCTTTCAATGTTTCTACATACAGTATGTTCAAACCGCTGCCTCCATCCATCAAGCCTTTGGTCAGTCGAGTGCCTTCGACAACTGGGTCGACCACCAGAGCTTGCCTCCCAGGGGTGGCAATGTGTGTAGGGTGGTCAGACTGGTCGAATGTGATGGCAGTCTGGGACCACTTTAGATAATTGGGTGTTGCCGGAGCAACCATATTTACCTCACGGTTAATAACCTTCAGTCGACTTTTGCTCTCAACATCAGCAAAAATCATCAGGGTGGAATTGACCTGGGGGTACCCATCATCACTATCTTCCTTGTCCTCAACTTTGTCCGACTCCTTTTCCTTATCTTTGGACTGCTTGCCCTGAAACTGCTAGATCAGAAGCCGACACTGTCGAGTGGTATGCTTTGGGTAAATGAGTTTACCCTTTTCATCTTTCTTGGTGTGGATGTGACATGGTAGATCCAAAACATCATTTCCATCTTGGTCTTTAACTTTCTTGGGGTTCCAAGGTCCTTTGGGTTTTCCCTTAAATTTTCCCTGGGTTACGGCCAGGGCCTCCCCAGGAGCGGCTGGCTCGGCTTTCCGCTTCTGTTTCTGACTGGAATTTCCTCCGGTTTCCTGGGCGACTGCTTTATGCTTGCCACTCCGGAGTCGATCCTCAACTTCACCATTAGCGTATTTGGTGGCAATCTCCATCATCCGATTTAGAGACATCTCTCCGGTTCGACCGAACTTCAGATTCAATTCTCTGTACTTAACGCCTTCTTTAAAGGCACAAACTGCTTGATGATCTGGTACATTTTCAACTGTGTGATGCAATGTGATCCACCTCTGGATGTAATCCCTCAGAGTTTCATTCGGTTTCTGCACGCAAGACCGCAATTCCGTAAGGCCTGCAGGTCGCTTGCATGTTCCTTCAAATGTGGTGACAAACACTCGGGAGAGATCCTCCCAAGTGTAAATAATGCTGGGTGCTAACTGATTCAGCCACGCTCTGGCCGAGCCTTCTAACATGAGAGGCAGGTGCTTCATGGCTACCTTATCATTCCCACCGCCAATCTGGACAGCCACTCGGTAATCTTCGAGCCAAGTATCGGGCTTGGACTCACCGGTGAACTTACTAACTCCAGTCGCCAACCTGAAGTTGGGAGGAATTACAGCGGCTCTGATGGCTCGACTGAAACACTCCGGCCCTGAAACATGTACTCTGCTACTGGTAGGCGCATCTCTGTCGTGGCCTTCTCGGTGAGCTCTATTCCTGTCGACCAAACCTTGAACGAGAATGGATCTCGCTTCAAAGCCTAGTTCCCTGGGGTCGACTGGAATTCTCCGCCCAACACTATGAGGGCGTCTGTCAACCTGCTGTCGAGGCACATATGATCCACTCCTTGGGGAAGGGGTTGGCACTCGACGTCGATCATCACGATCGAATCGGTGATCATACTGCTCATTCCTTCTGTACTGATCACGCCGGTCTCCACGTCCCTCACGCCTCGGAGGCGATCTTGGGCTGTGAGCCGACTGGACTGTATCCGCTGCAACGGATCGACTGTGGATCCTGTTCCGCGAATGAGAAACAGCGGAATTCTGGTCTCCCTCTGCCCAGAGCAACGCTCTAATTTGCAACAAGCCTCTGCCAGCCTCTGACTGGGAGGGCTGAATCGACTCTGCTATACGGGCTGCAGCCGCCAAATTCTGAATCGGAGTACGATATAACTGCGGGGGCGGAAAGAGTTGACGTCGACTAGATTCTGGAGCCCGTTGACGCGCTCGCTCGTCGAGTATTCGCTGAAGATTCTCCAGCCGAGTGCGCTCGGCCAAGTTAGCCAAGCGCGCGTCCTCCAAGGCTCGGGCCTCAGCGGTTTCTCCAACGATAGGAGTGTGGAGTGCATCCATGTTCTGGTGGCGAAGCTCCTCCCGCTGCAACGACGTGAGAGGCTCGGGGAGATACTCCTCATGAGGACGCGATGGGTAGCCCCCATCCGCGCCTCCGTTAGCACGGGGGAAACCGGGAGGACTGTGTGGCCCATCGATCACCAGAACCTCTGCAGCTGGGTCACTGTTGTCGCATTCGGATGCGGTCTCTGCGGAGCCAGTCGACAGGTCGAACAGGCCGTAGAGGGATTCGTCGGGCTCGATTGCCGTGACTTGTGGGGTGGCCGACTGGCGGGCCACCGCATGCCTCACCCACCTCTGAAGCCTCGACCGACCGGAGCGCTTGCGCCGGCAAGAAACAGGGCGGGGAGATGCCACAGGAGCCGACCGATACTGGGTCGACGGCTGCCGCAAGAGGACACCACGGACGCATGCGCGAAAGTGCGTCGCCCCGCGGACGGGGAGCGCGTCGACGTCGAGTGGAGCCTCCTGAAGCCAAGCGGAGTCGTCGGCGATGAACGTGAGCGCGCCGAGACGGATCTCGCGGCCCTCCACCAAAGCTCCGCCCGAAACCATGATCAAGGAGATCGGAAAAAATCGCAACTTCTCCAACTAGGCGCTAAGACTCCTAGCCCCACGGTGGGCGCCAACTGTTGTGGTTCTAACTCTGACAGTGATGTAGGGGGTATGTATGGAGAGGCTAGATCTTAGCTATGGAGGAGTTGTAAGCACACGAGGATTACGAGTTCAGGCCCTTCTCGGAGGAAGTAACAGCCCTACGTCTCGGTGCCCGGAGGCGGTCGACTGAATTATGTGTGTATGAATAACAGGGGTGCGAACCCTTGATACTGAGGAGGGGGTGGCTTATATAGAGTTCGCCAGGCCCCTCCAGCCCTCAGTAATGTAGGGTTTAAAGTACATTAAGACTGGGGGTTACTGGTAACGCCCCTAATAAAGTGCTATGATGACCATAAAAGCTACTTAATGACCGAACGTTTGCGTGCAGGGTGACTTTAGATCTCCTGGCAGTCGAGTGGTTGGATCTTGGTCGAGTGATTGCTTCGTGGTCGAGTATCTTGAATCCGTCGAGTGGGATACCTCCAAGTCGATTGAAAGGTGACTTCTTCTAGGGATGTCCTTGGGTAGGGTACTTAGGACAGGTCCATGCCCCTACCCTAGGTACATAGCTTCATCAGCGCCCCCCCTTTCCTTCCTCTCCTCTCTCCCTTCTTTCCCCCTCTCCTACTTGGACAAGGAAAGGGAGGGGAGTCCTACTCCCGGTAGGAGTAGGACTCCTCCTACGCGCCTCCTACTAGGGCCGGCCGCACCCCCCTTGGCTCCTTTATACACGGAGGCAGGGGGCACCCCTAGACACACAAGTTGATCCACGTGATCGTTTTCTTAGCCGTGTGCGGTGCCCCCTTCCACCATAATCCTCGATAATATTATAGTGGTGCTTAGGCGAAGCCCTGCGACAGTTGAACATCAAGATCGTCACCACGCCGTCGTGCTGACAGAACTCTTCCCCGACACTTTGCTGGATCGGAGTCCGGGGATCGTCATCGAGCTGAACGTGTGCTGAAACTCGGAGGTGCCGTAGTTTCGGTGCTTGGATCGGTCAGATCGTGAAGACGTACGACTACATCAACCGCGTTGATATAACGCTTCCGCTATCGGTCTACAAGGGTACGTAGATCACACTCTCCCCTCGTTGCTATGCATCACCATGATCTTGCGTGTGCGTAGGAAATTTTTTGAAATTACTATGTTCCCCAACATTGTCATCACAATTTTATCGTTGTAGTTCTGGAATACCTGAGTTCGCCGACATCAAAAATCTCTTTTATGCAGTTGTTGGTGAGATAACCTCGACGCCACCCAGTACCGGGGCGGGAGTTCGGGAGTATTGCCATAACTCGTATAACAGATGCTTTCGAAGGTTGAGGTAAACAATTTCCGAAGGTTTCTTGGTTATGTGTTGAAGGATGGATACAGCTGGATGTAGGATTTGTTTGTTTTGGGTGAGATATTATGCTTCCCCTGTATCCCCAACACCTGATTGCATAACCAGAAAGTTTCGGGAGTTTATAAGTGGGAATTCAAGTAGCTCCTAGAATATCTTTCCAACAGACACATGATACTATATGGGATCTATCATATGTTTGTTCCGGCTTATTTTGCAAGTCAATCCTTTGTTTTGTTTTGAGTTGAGGTATTCGAGTTGCTTCGAAGTCAAGTGTGGATTCCATACCTTTCCTAAACGGTGTTCTCATATTTCTATGTGAGTACTAATCCTTCATGATAATCGAGATTGTCATGTCAATCCTTTTCAACCGGCGCGCTTCTCGTCAAGTGGATCCGATCATTTCAACATTTACAAGATCCAATCTCAGTTTTCGTCAACGGTGTTTGTTTCATCCATCTCCAAGTTGCCTTTGTTTTCCCTCCCACCCACCCTTTTTCTTCAAGGACACAGATTTCTGAATCAAGTATCCATCTTTTGGGTGTGAAGTTTCTTCATTCTTTTCCGTCAATATTCTTATCCGGTGATTCTCAGGAAGATACTAACGGAGCCTTAACTTCATCTTTATTCGTTCTCTTTCCTCTCCGGTGGATTCGATTCAAGCTTTGTTGATCATATCCTTTTCCTCGTTTCAAATGCTTTCCCATGCCATTGCACCTCTTAATCTTTCACCTCTCTCTATTCATGTTTATCTGGAGTGCTGAAGATATCCCAAAAGATTCAAGTTTCTATTCGTAATCCTTTCAAGCTATTTCGAGGTCTTACCTTATTCAAGCCATTTAATTCAACTGGCGCAATCTATCTTTTAAATCGTTCAACGGTGTGTCTTTTGAGTGGGCCCTAGCCCACAGGTCTTTTTCCAAGATCTTACCTAACTCTTCTATTTTCTCGGAGCTATTCCCAAATCTTCTAAAGTTTGACGTAAGAATGAATTTTCATCAGTTAATTGCCTTCTCCAATATCATTTTCAAATTCTTTTCATCTTTGGCTCAACCTCTCCTCTTTTAATTATTCCAGAGTGTCTCAACAATTCATGGTGGTGTTTCTCATCGTCATTCTCGGATTTTGAAGACCGAAGAAGAGTTTCTCTCAAATCTTGGTCCGTTCTCTCAAAGATGCGAACTTCAAGCTTGATGCCATCCTCTCATAATTGTTTTCGATTGTGACAATTCTTTTCACCCATCCGGAGCATTTTAGGAGTCTTTTCAGTTTGATTCTCCAAAGGCCATCATTTCGGGTTTATTCATTCTCAGTTTTCAGCTCTCGTTCTCCAATCTTACCGGTGCATTTTTCATGTATTCTCTAGTCCGCTCGTGATATCCTCGTTCTCATGTATCCAAATCCTAGCAAATATCTTCATTCATTTTCCAATTCTTCTCAGTGAATTGTGCTTTGCTACTTTCTTGTTCAATTCTTGCGGTGGTTCGTCCAAGATTCCTCTTCCTATGTTCTCATATTAATTCACTCGTTGTTTCCAAATCCTACCGGTGGTTCGTTGAAGACCTTCCCAAGTTTGCGCTATGTCTATCTTAATCCTTTCCTAGAGAATAAGTAGTATGCCAAATCAGTTGCTTGTCATCAATTTAAATTGGTGAAGGATATGCTAACATAATTCTTATTCTTGCTTCATCCAAGTGATTGATTCATTCTTCCGGAGTTTGTTCATGATGAGTAAATTCTCGGTTCAAGTGCTTCATACTTTTCCCGGAGTTCCAAGATCTCTCAACTATTTTACCACGAAGCTCCATCTAAATCATTGCAAGGCTCCTACCGGAGTTCCATTCAACTTACCTTTTGTTTGATCATTCTTTTATTACCGGAGTTCTTCATGGTGGTTCGTCAAGGATTCTTTTCATTCTTCAATTGTCCTCAAGATTTCTCTCGAAGTTATGATCCGCCAAGCTATACTCTCAAATAAACATGGTGTTCAACGCATGTATTGTTTTGAGGAGTTCAAGCATTCTTCATCTTGCATTCCGAAGTGCAATTCTTCCTACTTTATCTTTTGAGGTGGTGTTATGTCATTCTTGACAATTTCCCTTCGTGTTTCATGATTCGCAAGTTGTTAAGAATGAGATATTTAAACCCATCATTTTCTTCCTTGGAATTATCTTGGGTTATATTTCACCTAAAGCTTTCCCTAAGGATTGTTGCTATTTATGGTGCTTATAAATGACCCAAGTTCTTCATTTATCCTCCCGGTGAAATAAGTTTATCATCTCCTTGTTGACCTCAATCCAATCTTTTGTTTCCGTTTGTGGCAGGTTGTCACCTCATAATTTTGAGATGTCTTCTATAAGCCCACATCAAGCTTATCCTTTCGTTGTTGATAATCCAACAACTCCTTTCTAGAATTTGTTGTAAGCGATGTTTCTCTCTTCTCTCATCATCTCATTGTTGTCAAAGATCATGTTCTTTCCTTTTGCTTATCCATTCAACCGGAGTGTTGTCGTAATTGACCTTTATCGTTCCTTGTACATCTCGTTTCTACCGGAGTGCTTGCATGTACATCTTTTCCATTGCAACCCTATTCTTATGTCTTTCAACCTACAAGGTTCTAGTAATGTTCCTTGTTCCTCTTTTCCAACGGAGTGTTTTTCAACATTATTCATCTTCGTTGTTTTCTTTCTTTCAATTTGTTCAACCTCGCAAGGTTCTTTGGTTTCACTCATTTGTCAAAGAAGCAACTTAGTTTTACTTCTTCCCCTTTATCTTCCATTTTCCCCGGTGCCATCCTAGATCTCGGGACGAGATCCTCTCGTAGTGGTGGAGTGTTGTGACGCCCCGAGACCGACGCGCCAGGTGTCTTCCAGTTATTCGCTATTGTTGCCTTGTCATTTGCTTGCGTGTCGCATCTTGCCATGTCATCATGTGCATTGCATCTTCATGTTTTCAAAACTGGAATCCGTCTGGGTTTCCCCAGTTCTCTTCGTTGTTCGTTCTGAGCCCAGACACACTTGCACGCGCCCGCGGCATGTCCAAAACAGTATTTTATAAGTGGCTGAAAAATGTTCTCGGAATGGGTTGAAAGTTGGCATGCGGTGTTGATATGTTGTCAGTAGACCGCCTGCCAAGTTTCGTTGCATTCGGAGTTCGTTTGATAGCCCAACCGTCAAACTCAAAGCGACAATATAGTCGGTCAAAACGTCGGACGTTTTCGGTCTCCAAAAACCCATGACGGGTCGTTTTCTCTTCTCTCCTCTCATTCCAAGCCCTTCCTCACAGCCCACCTGCAGCCCACCTAAACCTCCTCCGACCGGAACCGTTTGATTGCGATCTGAGGGTCCGGAAACCCCCAAAACCCACCTAAACCCTAGCCCCTTCCTATTTTAGCAGCCACCCTTGCCATTTTGGGCATCCCTAGCCCCTAAACCTACCCCCTAGCCTCCTCCCACCTCCAGCCGTCGCATCTTCCTCGAAATCCATGCCCAACCCGCGCAGCCGATCTCCACCTCTCCCAGGCCGCCACGCGTCCCAGCCCCGCGCCCTCCACCGCAGCGGCCCGCCGGGCCCAGGCGCGGTCTGCCCAGGCCCGCGCGGCTGCCCGAACGCCACCGTTGGGTCCTCGCGCAAGCCCGCGCCTTCTCCTGCTCGACCCCGAGCTGGATCGGAGGAGCGCCGCCATCACTTCTCCCACCGGCGACCTCGGACCCCGCCGCCGTTGCGCACCTCGCCGGCGCGTCGCCATCTCCCCAGGCCAGGTCACCGCCCACTCTCCTTCCTTCCCCTACCTGCCTCCTCCTTCTCCCTCTCATCCTCTCTCTCTCCCGTAGGCACCCGTCGTGTGCCTTGGTCGCCCCGCTCACCGGAGCTCCCCACTGCCACCGGAGACGGACGGATCAGGCGGATCCCGTCCAGATCCGCACCTCCGGGGCCGCCTCTGCTCCTTCCTATCATCGTTCGTGGCGCAGCCACGCCGCTGGCCCTCTGCTCGTGCGGGAGCAAGAGGAGGACGACGCCCATGCCGCCCATTGCCCTGGTGGGCCCGCTCGGTCTCCAAGGCCCAGCCATGGAACCACCAGGCCTTGGCCCAGGGTGAGCCCCCGCCCTCTGTATGCCCCTGTCGGGCCAGCTATATTTCGGCCTGACTCATGTTTTTTTCCGCGGAGCGTTTTACTAATTATCCAGGAGTTTGGCAGTTTTGCAGAATAGCCCCTCTAGTTCATGCATATCGTAACTCACAAACCGTGCATCTTATGTAAAAACTTTATATATGGAAAATGCTTAAAATTGTGTCTAGTTTCTTAATATCCTATTTTCAACCATGTTTAAAATGATTAAACTGCTGTTTGCATGAATTTGCTTACATGCCATGCTAAAATGTTTTATTTCATAACTAAATAACCGTAGCTCCAAACCTAACAAACTTTATATGTAAATGGGGTAGACAAATGCCTAGTTTAACATGGTGGCTTTACTTTGAATGTTTAATAACTCTAAAATTGTGTTTAGGGCAGAATAGTACCATAACCAAAATATGCACATGAGGATTTTCCGGACTTGTTGCTTGTTGTTCCGGCCTTATTTAAACTTGCCTAGATAGGTAGTTTTGTTGTGCTTCACCCCTTGCCATGTTAATCAACATTTAATATTGTTGAGTACATAAAATAGAGAACTAAATAAGTCATGTGGTGTTTCGTCAATATGCAACAGAGTTGCATATTGAGCTCCACTTAATTTGTAGTGTTGTTTGTGCACTTTGCCATGCCATGCATATTTAAACCGGACATGCATCATGCTTGGTTGTGCATCATGCCATGTTTATGTGATGGTTGTTTACCATGTTGTTTGCTCCTTTCCGGTGTTGCTTCTTCGGGTTAGTTCCGATAATGTCGCGTTTGTGAGGATCCATTCGACTACATCCGTTTGTCTTCCTCATGGACTCGTTCTTCTTCCTTGTGGGATTTCAGGCAAGATGACCATACCCTCGAAATCACTTCTATCTTTGCCTGCTAGTTGTTTGCTCTATTGCTATGCCGCGATACCTACCACTTGCTATATCATGCCTCCCATATTGCCATGTCAAGCCTCTAACCCACCTTTCCTAGCAAACCGTTGTTTGGCTATCTTACCGCTTTGCTCAGCCCATCTTAGCGTTGCTTGTTGCAGGTGAAGATGGTGTTTGTTCCTTGTTGGAACATGATTATTGTTGGGATATCAATATTATATCTTGTTTACTTTAATGCACATATATACTTCGTAAAGGGTGGAAGGCTCGGCCTTATGCCTGGTGTTTTGTTCCACTCTTGCCGCCCTAGTTTCCGTCATACCGGTGTTATGTTCCTTGATTTTGCGTTCCTTACGCGGTTGGGTGTTATGGGAACCCCTTGACAGTTTGCTTTGAATGAAACTCCTCCAGCAAGGCCCAGCCTTGGTTTTACCATTTGCCTACCTACCACCATATACCTTCCCTTGGGTTCTGCAGACTCAAGGGTCATCTTTATTTTAAACCCCCCCAGGCCAGTGCTCCTCTGAGTGTTGGTCCGAAACGAGCAACCTGTGGGGCCACCTCGAGGCAACTTGAGGGTTGGTTTTACTCGTAGCTTGACCTATCCGGTGTGCCCTGAGAACAAGATACGTGCGACTCCTATCGGGATTTGTCGGCACATCAGGCGGCTTTGCTGGTCTTGTTTTACCATTGTCGAAATGTCTTGTAACCGGGATTCCGAGACTGATCGGGTCTTCCCGCTAGAAGGAATATCCTTCGTTGACCGTGAGAGCTTGTGATGGGCTAAGTTGGGATACCCCTGCAGGGTTTTGAACTTTCGAAAGCCGTGCCCGCGGTTATGGGCAGATGGGAATTTGTTAATATCCGGTGGTAGAAAACCTGACACTTAACTTAATTAAAATGAATCAACCGCGTGTGTAGCTGGTCTCTTTTCGGCGGAGTCCGGGAAGAGAACACGGTCTCATGTTATGCTTGAACGTATGTAGTTTTAGGGTCACTTCTTGATCTTTATAGCTTCTCGACCGTGCTTTTCTCCTCTTCTCGCTCTCATTTGCGTAAGTTAGCCACCATATATGCTAGTGTTTGCTGCAGCTCCACCTCACTACCCCTTTCCTACCCTTAAGCTTAAATAGTCTTTATCGCGAGGGTGTGAGATTGCTGAGTCCCCGTGATTCACAGATTACTTCAAAAACCAGATGCAGGTGTCGATGATGCCAGTGCAGGGGACGCTACCGAACTCAAGTGGGAGTTCGACGAGGATTCAAGACGTTACTATGTTTCCTTTCTAGACGATCAGTAGAGGAGCCCAGTTGGGGCGATCAGGGATCTATGCATTTGGGGTTGTATTTCTTTATTTGGTTCCGTAGTCCGACCTTGATTGTATTCTAGATGATGTATTCTATATATTTATGTATTGTGTGAAGTGGCGATTGTAAGCCAACTCTTTATCCCATTCTTATTCAGTACATGGGATGTGTAAAGATTACCCCTCTTGCGACATGCCTACTATGCGGTTATGCCTCTAAGTCGTGCTCCGACACGTGGGAGATATAGCCGCATCGTGGGTGTTACAACCGAGGTACTCCCTCCTTTCCTCACTCCTCCTCCCACCACGCCTTCCTCCCTCCTCCTCCCACCGCGCCCTCCTCCCTCCGCCTCCGGCCGCCCCCTCCTCCCTCCTCCTCCGGCCGCCCCCTCCTCCCTCCTCCTCCGGCCGCCCCCTCCTCCCTCCTCCTCCGGCCGCCCCCTCCTCCCTCCTCCCTCCTTCGTCGGCAGCCCTCCTCCCACTGCCCCTCCCTCCTCCTCCTCCGACCGGCCCCTCCCCCCTCCTCCGGCCTCCCCTCCTCCCTCCTCCCTCCTCCGTCGGCAGCCCTCGTCCCACCGCCCCTCCCTCCTCCTCCTCCGGCCGGCCCCTCCCCCTCCTCTCTCCTCCTAGATTTTAGAATGTAGACATTGTAGAATGTAGGTTTTTTAATAGAATAATTTTTTTTGACTATTTTAGGAGTTTTGAATAAAATAGAAGTAAGAAAATTTAGGGTAGAACTAGGGTAGTAGAATTTTTAGCAAGTGTTTAATAGAAATAGTTTATTTAGTAAGTGATTAATATAACTAGTTTATTTATATTAAGTAATTAATAGAACTAGTTTATTTAGTAAGTAAATTAATAAACTAGTTGAATTAATAGAACTAATGTATATTTAGTAAGAAAATTAATATAACTAGTTGAACTACTTTATTTTTAGAAAGAACTAGTTTTTTTCTATTTATAGTAAGTTTATATTTAGTAAGAACTAGTTGAATTAATAGAACTAGTTGAACATGTCATATTTGTCGTTATTTTTTTTATTTTAAGCAATTATTCGGGATGTATTAGTGATAACTTATAGGGTTTTTTCTTTTGCAGAAATCAAGGAGCCCCTCCATCATCCCCGCCGTCATCTCCGTCACCGACCCCTTCGACCTCGAGGTGAGACCAGCCAAATCTCCATGTCAATATGAGTCCTATAAGATATATATTATGTAGATAAAAACTTGTATATCCTGTGTTGCCCAAATAGGATATGTGGTTGCCCAAGTGGCCGGTCATGTTCAGGTTACACCTCCGAGTGGCCTATGTTTTGCCGGAGTGTTAAATAATTTCCGTTCCGGCAAATTTCAGGCACTCGATATGTCCTTTTTTAGCAAAGGTCATGCTGGATTTTTCTGTGAAATCTGGCATGACTTGTGCTAGAATATGTAGGAAATATCGAGTGGCTTGAATTTCTCGAAAAATAATGATCTAATTTAGGTTTTTAGTACATATATTTAGTTGTACAAGTTTAATCTTTGAATTATGAACGTAGGAAATGTCGTACTCGGATGACGAAAGTCTCCCGGGGGAGTGCAGCTGGTGCCACGACGATCGAGGTCTATGCGACAGGTGCCCTCATCTGGACGATGATCGGCGCTTCAGCATTAAGCTCGAGGAGACCTTCGACGTTGAAATGGTACGCAACGACGACAAGTGTTTTTTTGTAATTAAGCACGACTTCAACTATTTCAACATCTAATTTTCATCTTTTACAATTCGACTAGCTTATCCCATGCTATGCAAGACGCTATTTCTTGGAGAGGATGGGTTTTGAAGACCATGAAAATTTTGAAACAAAGAAAATACACCTAAGGACCCATCATGATATGGGTTTTGAAGTAAATCTGTACAATTCTCAGAGCGTAACCCATTTTGGTTGCCAAAATTGGGAAGCACTTTGCAAAATGTATGGTTTTTATGAGGGTATGATTGTCACCATGGATCTTGGTGATCCTGACATCGAGCAAAACAATATGGACATTTGGGTCCTTGTTGATACGCTTCTGATTCTACCGCTATGTGATTTTCTCAAACATAGTTATTAACTAATTTATATTGTTTATTTCAAAATAGTTGACAACTTATTTCCATTGACAGCTTATTTTCATTCTTCAAAGAATGTGTAGAAGATGGTAGACAAAACCCACTACACCGATGGCTCTGAATTAACTTATAAGGAGAAAAATCATCTGATCGCATTTTGTACTTTCTTTGAGAATTACAGTACCTATTATCAAACTCCTCCAAATTATGGTGAATACGTGCCACTAGTGCACGTGTTGAACCACGATAACTTCTATGGAGATACCCTGGTAAGATTTTTTTACTATTACGACATTCGTGCATCTTTTGCATACTTCTAAAACTAGTACATCATTGCTAACTACGAAGTTACTATGTTTATCAACAGAAAATCCCGATGGATTGTGTGCCTCATCTGATGTATTACAATGGTCGCCTTGAAGTTCTGAACATATAGCCAGGTCATCCTACGGATCTCACCTGTGCATATCGGATTTCTGAAACCGGTGAACACATGGTAATCAAAGAGTGGAAAAAATGTTTGGACATTCGTAAGGAGGTTCTTGGAAGCAACATTAAGTGAAAGGCAAGAATTGGAGACAGGATAATCTGCATTCTCCATAATGGAGAGCCAGGGGCTATCTTGTTTTTTGCTATTTTACCTTAGAGAATATAGTAGGTCCTAAGAGAATGTAGTAGGTCCTATGAGGTACAATATGTTTATTATGTGGTACAATGTGTTAGAGTTGATGATGAGGAGTAGTTGTGATTATGACTAGTGACCAACTTGCTATGTGATGTATCATCAATGAAAACAATGATCATGAGGAGGTGTTATATGACAATGATGTATTATGATGATAAGCTGTTAATGATATGATGATGATGATGATGATGATATTTATTATATGATTGCGTGAAAGAACCGCAGATTAGTTTCAAGTGGATGTCCATCCACTTGAAACTAGTCCACGGTTCTTTCACCCAATGATGTAATAACTCATTATGATGTAAAAACAATCACTAAATTGCTGCTGTATGAAAACTTGTATAGAGGTGTATGAATACGACATGAAATAAAAAAGAAATAAAATACGGAATAATAGTAGTAGTGCGGGCTGGGAGAATCGCTACTAGTAATTACCAGTAGCGCCGCGTCGAGAAAGCGCTACTACTAAGTCGGTGTAGCAGTAGCGTGGGTTAACCAACGCTACTGCTAACCTTTAGCTGTAGCGTCGTACCAGTAGCGCTCCTGCTCGCGTTCCATATAGTCCTAAAACCCACACTGCTGCTAGGCTTTTCCCTAGTAGTGTCACCAAAGGAAGTAATAAAGTCTTTTTCAGGTGCCGTTGCGGGGGAGACTTTGTGTGCCTAATCTTTGTGTTTAGAGTTTTTCGTTAATATTTTGTTTCAGTTTTTGGTTTACTTTTTGTTGCAAGTCTTGTCAGTTGAAAACCATAAAACATTATCATGGCTCGTAATCTTGGAAGCTTTGCTACTCCTAGCACAACATGTTGTTGCTGCCGCTGAGTATGAGATAAAACCAAACCTAGTCTTTATGGTTCAACAAGACAAATTTGGAGGCTTAGCTTCTGAGGATGACGATATGCACTTGCATAATTTTTCTGAATTGTGCAAGATGAAACACATTAGAGATTATGATCTTTACGCTTTAAAATTACGTCTATTTCCTTTCTCTTTGAGAGGAAAAACAAAATAATAGCTTCTAGCTTTGCCTAGGGGCAATTGACGAGTGTTATTTTTACACTCATGTAACCTGAGTTTAAACCAATATATTTCCATAAAACCAAGATATTCACTCCAATATTGCCACTAATAACTAATGCATAGGATTCTAAATATCCTATCTTTATTTTGTTTTCACAGGAAATGGGATATTTATGGACGGAATCAAGCCAACACATGGAAATGAGTAAAGTGGAGATAGAGGGATCAAGTGGGAGGCACACCAGAGAAACAAAGCAAAAGACCATGCGACCACGTCCGCTTGAATGAACCTTTATAAAGGGGACGGTGACAAATGTACAACAGATAATCAAGAACATCATGAGGGGAGCGCAGAATAGACCAGTCATCATCATTCCCATCTCCATCAACCCTAGCTGCTCCCATTTCCATCTCCATAGCCACCACCTTCACCGGCACCATAGTTCTCAGCAATCTAGTCATACTTGTAATCGTGTATCACAGACTGCATCCATTGTAAGGCATATTATCAATCATTCAATCTTCATGATGTGTTCTTCGTGTGATCTGTTCTTCAGTAGTCCGGTAAGGTATGTGTTGAGGCAAGAGCCTTGCAACCCGATGTATTTGTTGGAGGGATCAATGGAAGTGTTTTGAATTGATGTCCTGTATGTGTGAAATAATTTTTTTCATACTTGTCTCTTGTCTCATTCATGTTCTTCATCCCTACATATGCCGAGGATCACGGAGAATGATCCATGGACTGGCAAAGGGCAGGGAAACCGTGAAGTGTTATTTGAACACCGGTGACAGAAAGGTCTAGTGCGGTAACACAGATCCTATCCCTGGGGATTCAAGAGGTGTAGCCTTTAAACACCCAATGCTTTTGTCTGATTATTGCAATATTAATTATCAAGGCAACCCAACATGCCATATAGGGCCTTCGGTTGGACAACTATCTCTTGATGCAGGACACATGTTGGTCAAGATGTAATATGGACACCCCCACTTCAATTCGTAACAAGCACATCTTGATGGGTGACTTCCAACACACAAATTAAGGTCATATTTAGTCCCGTCACAAATATATGGTTATAAGCATTAAGACCTCATACCCATGCATGTGTTTTATTATAAGTGATTTCATTGTCAGGTTTGACTTATGATCCGGTCAAAAGCTGAAATTAATTCTTTAGCAAAAACTTGTTTGAGACCCTATTTTAAGGGGCACTGTCCTCCCGTGGCTTCGATAACTCGGGCTCACCTCTAGGAAAAAAGCGAGATACCTTACTGTTCCATTTTCAGATCACCAAAGGAAGTAAGTAATCAAGAAGTCCTCGCCAAAGTCGGAACACGTTGAGGGGGAAGTGATAACCCACAAGTATAGGGGATCTATCGTAGTCCTTTTGATAAGTAAGAGTGTCGAACCCAACGAGGAGCAGAAGGAAATGATAAGCGGTTTTCAGCAAGGTATTCTCTGCAAGCACTGAAATTATAGGTAACAGATAGTTTTGTGATAAGATAATTTGTAACGAGCAACAAGTAAAAAAAGTAAATAAAGTGCATCAAGGTGGCCCAATACTTTTTGTAGAAAAGGACAAGCCTGGACAAACTCTTATATAGAAGAAAGCGCTCCCGAGGACATAGGGGAATATCATCAAGCTAGTTTTCATCACGCTCATATGATTCGCGTTCGGTACTTTGATAATTTGATATGTGGGTGGACCGGTGCTTGGGTGCTGTCCTTACTTGGACAAGCATCCCACTTATGATTAACTCCTATTGCAAGCATCTGCAACTACAAAAGAAGTATTAAGGTAAACCTAACCATAGCATAAAACATATGGATCCAAATCAGCCCCTTACGAAGCAACACATAAACTAGGGTTTAAGATTCTATCACTCTAGCAACCCATCATCTACTTATTACTTCCCAATGCCTTCCTCTAGGCCCAAATAATGGTGAAGTGTCATGTAGTCGACGTTCACATAACACCACTAGAGGAGAGACAACATACATCTCATCAAAATATCGAACGAATACCAAATTCACATGACTACTAATAGCAAGACTTCTCCCATGTCCTCAGGAACAAACGTAACTACTCACAAAGCATATTCATGTTCATAATCAGAGGGGTATTAATATGCATATAGGATCTGAACATATGATCTTCCACCAAATAAACCGGCTAGCATCAACTACAAGGAGTAATCAACACTACTAGCAACCTACAAGTACCAATCCCAGACTTAGAGACAAGAATTGGATACAGGAGATGAACTAGGGTTTGAGAGGAGATGGTGTTGGTGAAGATGTTGATGGAGATTGGCCCCCTCCCGATGAGAAGAGAGTTGGTGATGACGATGGCGATGATTTCCCCCTCCCGGAGGGAAGTGTCCCCGGCAGAACAGCTCCGCCGGAGCCCTAGATTGGTTCCGCCAAGGTTCCGCCTCATGGCGGCGGAGTCTCGTCCCGAAAGCTTGCTTATGATTTTTTCCTCAATGAAAGACTCCATATAGCAGAAGATGGGCATCGGAGGGCCACCAGGAGGCCCACGAGACAGGGGGTGCGCCCAGAGGGGTAGGGCGCGCCCCCACCCTCGTGGCTGGTGACTGGCCCCCCTCTGGTACTTCCTGCGCTTAGTATTTTTATATATTCTGGAAATAACTTCCATGAAGTTTTAGGACTTTTGGAGCTGTGCAGAATAGGTCTCTAATATTTGCTCCTTTTCCAGCCTAGAATCCCAGCTGCCGGCATTCTCCCTCTTTATGTAAACCTTGTAAAATAAGAGAGAATAGGCATAAGTATTGTGACATAATGTGTAGTAACAGCCCATAATGTAATAAATATCGATATAAAAGCATGATGCAAAATGGATATATTAGGAAGCGATCCGTTGGCCGCCATAATCTTCTTTTTCTTCGCTAGCGCCGCCATGTTGGCTGTTGCCTTGGCCTTCACCCGACGATCCATTTTGCTAGTCTGCTCGGCCAAGGCAGGTACTGTGGTCACTCCGGAGGAACTACCGATGAAAGCCATCGATGCTCTGCTGCCGATGAGGTTCCTTCCTTCCCGCCGTCTTTCTAGTGTTTGCGCCACCAAATTCATGGCCGCCGGTCGGTCTCCGACACTAGAGCTAGGGGTGCAACAAGGGGAGGGCCTACCCATTCCGCACATCAATGGGGAAGGCTAGCCGGCAGAGGCTATTGCAGCGGCAGCGGTGGGTGGTGGCGGGAAGCGGTGGGTGAAGGAAATATGTGATACGTCTCCAATGTATCTATAATATTTTGATTGTTCCATGCTATTATATTATCTGTTTTGGATGTTAATGGGCTTTATTTTACACTTTTTATATTATTTTTGGGACTAACCTATTAACCGGAGGCCCAGCCCAAATTGCTGTTTTTTTGCCTATTTCAGTGTTTCGTAGAAAAGGAATATCAAATGGAGTCCAAATGGAATGAAACCTTCGGGAGTGTGATTTTTGGAACAAACGTGATCCAGGGGACTTGGAGTGGACGTCAAGAAACAATCGAGGAGGCCACGAGGCAGGGGGGGCGCGCCTACCCCCCCTAGGCGCGCCCTCCACCCTCGTGGGCCCCTCGTTGCTCCACCGACCTACTTCTTCCTCATGTATATATTGACATACCACGAAAACATCCAGGAGCACCACGAAACCCTATTTCCACCGCCGCAACCTTCTGTACCCAAGAGATCCCAACTTGGGGCCTTTTTCGAAGCTCCGCCGGAGGGGGCATTGATGACAGAGGGCCTCTACATCAACTCCATGGCCCCTTCGATGATGTGTGAGTAGTTTACCTCAGACCTTCGGGTCCGTAGCTAGTAGCTAGATGGCTTCTTCTCTCTCTTTGGATCTCAATACAAAGTTCTCCTCGATTCTCTTGGAGATCTATTCAATGTAAATCTTATTTTTGCGGTGTGTTTGTCTAGATCCGATGAATTGTGGGTTTATGATCAAGTTTATGTATGAACAATATTTGAATCTTCTCTGAATTCTTTTATGTATGATTGGTTTATCTTTGCAAGTCTCTTCGAATTATCAGTTTGGTTTGGCCTACTAGATTGATCTTTCTTGCAATGGGAGAAGTGCTTAGCTTTGGGTTCAATCTTGCGGTGCTCGATCCCAGTGACAGAAAGGGAAACGACACGTATTGTATTTTTGCCATCGAGGATAAAAAGATGGGGCTTATATCATATTGCATGAGTTTATCCATCTACATCATGTTATCTTGCTTAAGGTGTTACTCTGTTCTTATGAACTTAATACTAGCGGTGGATGTGCGGAGTAATAGTAGTAGATGCAGGCAGGAGTCGGTCTACTTGTCGCGGACGTGATGCCTATATACATGATCATACCTAGATATTCTCATAATTATTTGCTTTTCTATCAATTGCTCGACAGTAATTTGTTCACCCACCGTAATACTTATGCTATCTTGAGAGAAGCCACTAGTGAAACCTATGCCCCCCGGGTCTATCTTCCTTCATATTAATATACCGTTATTTCCATTACCGTTTATTTTGCAATCTTTACTTTCAATCTATATCATAAAAATACCAAAAATACTTATCTTATTATTATCATCTCTATCAGATCTCACTCTTGCAAGTGGCCGTGAAGGGATTGACAACCCCTTTATCGCGTTGGTTGCGAGGTTCTTATTTGTTTCTATAGGTACGAGGTGACTCGCGCGTGGTCTCCTACTGGATTGATACCTTGGTTCTCAAAAACTAACGGAAATACTTACGCTGCTTTACTGCTCCACCCTTTCCTCTTCAAGGGAAAACCAACGCAGTGCTCAAGAGGCAGCAATATGCCCTAGAGGCAATAATGAAGTTATTATTTGTCTCCTTATTTCATGATAAATGTTTATTATTCATGCTAGAATTGTATTAACCGGAAATATAATACATGTGTGAACACATAGACAAACATAGTGTCACTAGTATGCCTCTACTTGACTAGCTCGTCGATCAAAGATGGTTATGTTTCCTAACCATAGACATGAGTTGTTATTTGATAAACGGGATCACATCATTAGAAGAATGATGTGGTTTACTTGACCCATTCCGTTATCATAGCACTTGATCGTTTTAGTTTACTGCTATTGCTTTCTTCATGAATTGTACATGTTCCTATGACTATGAGATTATGCAACTCCCGATTACCGGAGGAACACTTTGTGTGCTACGAAACGTCACAACGTAACTGGGTGATAATAAAGGTGCTCTACAGGTGTCTCCGATGGTACTTGTTGAGTTGACATAGATCAAGATTAGGATTTGTCACTCCGATTATCGGAGAGGTATCTCTGGGCCCTCTCGGTAATGCACATCACTATAAGCCTTGCAAGCAATGTGACTAATGAGTTAGTTGCAGGATGTTGCATTATGAAATGAGTAAATAAACTTGCCGGTAACGAGATTGAACTAGGTATTGAGACACCGACGATCAAATCTCGGGAAAGTAACATACCGATGACCAAGGGAACAACGTATATTGTTATGCGGTTTGACCGATAAAGATCTTTGTAGAATATGTAGGAACAAATATGAGCATCCAGGTTCCGTTATTGGTTACTGACCGAAGACATGTCTCGGTCATGTCTACATAGTTCTCGAACCCGTAGGGTCCGCACGCTTAAAGTTCTGTGACGATCGATATTATGAGTTTTTGTGTTTTGATGTACCAAAGGTAGTTCGGAGTCCCGGATATGCGCACGGACATGATGAGGAGTCTCGAAATGGTCGAGCCGTAAAGATCGATATATTGGATGACTATGTTCAGACACCGGAAGTGTTTCGGGAGGTTTCGGACATTTACCGGAGTACCGGGGGGTTACCGGAACCCCTCGGGGAGTATATTGGGCCTAATGGGCCTTAGTGGGAGAAGAGGAGGGGAGGCCAAGGGCATCCGCGCGCCCCCTCCCCCTCTAGTCCGAATTGGCTTCACTAGTGGCTTCTCTCAAGAGCATAGGTATTTTACGGCGGGGGAACAAATTACTGTTGAGCAATTGACAGAATTGAGCATAGTTATGAGAATATCTAGGTATGATCATGTATATAGGCATCACGTCCAAAACAAGTAGACCGACTCCTGCCTGCATCTACTACTATTACTCCACACATCGACCGCTATCCAGCATGCATCTAGAGTATTAAGTTCATAAGAACAGAGTAACGCCTTAAGCAAGATGACATGATGTAGAGGGATAAACTCATGCAATATGATGAAAACCCCATCTTGTTATCCTCGATGGCAACAATACAATATGTGTCTTGCTGCCCCTACTATCACTGAGAAAGGACACCACAAGATTGAACCCAAAGCTAAGCACTTCTCCCATTGCAAGAAAGATCAATCTAGTAGGCCAAACTAAACTGATAATCCGAAGAGACTTGCAAAGATAACCAATCATACATAAAAGAATTCAGAGAAGATTCAAATATAGTTCATAGATAAACTTGATCATAAACCCACAATTCATCGGTCTCAACAAACACACCGCAAAAGAAGATTACATCGAATAGATCTCCACAAGAGAGGGGGAGAACTTTGTATTGAGATCCAAAAAGAGAGAAGAAGCCATCTAGCTAATAACTATGGACCCGAAGGTCTGAGGTAAACTACTCACACTTCATCGGAGAGGCTATGATGTTGATGTAGAAGCCCTCCATGATCGATGCCCCCTCCGGCGGAGCTCCGGAACAGGCCCCAAGATGGGATCTCGTGGATACAGAAAGTTACGGCGGTGGAATTAGGGTTTTGGCTCTGTATCTGATCGTTTGGGTGTACGTAGGTATATATAGGAGGAAGAAGTACGTCGGTGGAGCAACAGGGGGCCCACGAGGGTGGAGGGCACGCCTGGGGGTGGGGGGGTAGGCGCACCCCCTACCTCGTGGCCTCCCTGTTGATTGCTTGACCTAGGGTCCAAGTCTCCTAGATCTTGTTTGTTCCAAAAATCACGTTCCCGAAGGTTTCATTCCGTTTGGACCCCGTTTGATATTCCTTTTCTTCGAAACCCTAAAATAGGCAAAAAAACAACAATTCTGGGCTGGGCGTCCGGTTAATAGGTTAGTCCCAAAAATAATATAAAAGTGGATAATAAAGCCCAATAATGTCCAAAACAGAAGATAATATAGCATGGAGCAATCAAAAATTATAGATACACTGGAGACGTATCACATACGGATCTGAATGTTGCAGACCCGTTGACTAAGCCTCTCTCACGAGCAAAACATGATCAGCACCAAGGCTCCATGGGTGTTAGAATCATTATTGTGTAATCTAGATTATTGACTCTAGTGCAAGTGGGAGACTGAAGGAAATATGCCCTAGAGGCAATAATAAAGTTATTATTTATTTCCTTATTTCATGATAAATGTTTATTATTCATGCTAGAATTGTATTAACCTGAAACATAATACATGTTTGAATACATAGACAAACATAGTGTCACTAGTATGCCTCTACATGACTAGCTCGTTGATCAAAGATGGTTATGTTTCCTAACCATAGACATGAGTTGTCATTTGATAAACGTGATCACATCATTAGAAGAATGATGTGGTTTACTTGACCCATTCCGTTATCTTAGCACTTGATCATTTTAGTTTACTGCTATTGCTTTCTTCATGACTTATACATGTACCTATGACTATGAGATTATGCAACTCCCGATTACCGGAGGAACACTTTGTGTGCTACCAAACGTCACAACGTAACTGGGTGACTATAAAGGTACTCTACAGGTGTCTCCGATGGTACTTGTTGAGTTGGCATAGATCAATATTAGGATTTGTCACTCCGATTATCGGAGAGGTATCTCTGGGCCCTCTCGGTAATGCACATCACTATAAGCCTTGCAAGCAATGTGACTAATGAGTTAGTTGCGGTATGTTTCATTATGGAACGAGTAAAGAGACTTTCCGGTAACGATATTGAACTAGGTATTGAGATACCTACGATCAAATCTCGGACAAGTAACATACCGATGACAAATGGAACAACGTATATTGTTATGCGGTTTGACCGATAAAGATCTTCGTAGAATATGTAAGAACCAATATGAGCATCCAGGTTCTGCTATTGGTTATTGACCGGAGACATGTCTCGGTCATGTCTACATAGTTCTCGAACCCGTAGGGTCCGCACGCTTATAATTTTGTGACGATTGGTATTATGAGTTTTTGTGTTTTGATGTACCGAAGGTAGTTCGGAGTCCCGGATATGATCACGGACATGACGAGGAGTGTCGAAATGGTCGAGACGTAAAGATCGATATATTGGATGACTATGTTCAGACACCAGAAGTGTTTCGGGTGGTTTCGAACATTTACCGGAGTACTAGAGGGTTACCGGAACCCCTCGGGGAGTATATTGGGCCTAATGGGCCTTAGTGGGAGAAGAGGAGGGGCGGCAAGGGCATCCGCGCGCCCCCTCCCCCTCTAGTCCAAATTGGACAAGGAGGGGGGCGGCGCCCCCCTTTCCTTCTCTTCCTCTCTCCCTTCCTTCTCCTCTCCTGCTCCAACTAGGAAAAGAGGGAGTCCTACTCCCGGTGGGAGTAGGACTCCCCCCTTGGCGCGCCCTCCTCCTTGGCCGGCCGCCTCCCCCTAGCTCCTTTATATACGGGGGCAGGGGGCATCCCATGGACACAACAATTGATATGTTGATCTCTTAGCCGTGTGCGGTGCCCCCCTCCATCATAATCCACCTCGGTCATATCGTAGTGGTGCTTAGGCGAAGCCCTGCGTCGGTAGCATCATCAACATCATCACCACGCCATCGTGCTGATGAAACTCTTCCTCAATATCTACTGGATCGTCAGTTCACGGGACGTCACCGAGCTGAACGTGTGCTGAACGCAGAGGTGCTGTACGTTCGGTGCTGAGGATCAGTCAATCATGAAGACGTACGACTACATCAACCGCGCATAACGATTCCGCTTACGGTCTATAAGGGTATGTGGACGACACTCTCCCCTCTCATTGCTATGCATCACCATGATCTTGCGTGTGCATAGGAATTTTTTTGAAATTACTATGTTCCCCATCCGAGCCAGGTTTATGCATAGATGTTATATGCATGAGTAGAACACGAGTTGTGGGCGATACAAGTCATACTGCTTACCAGCATGTCATACTTTGGTTCGGCGGTATTGTTGGATGAAGCAGCCCGAACCAACATTACGCGTACGCTTAGGCGAGACTGGTTCTACCGACGTGCTTTCCACACAGGTAGCTGGCGGGTGTCAGTTTCTCCAACTTTAGTTGAACCGAGTGTGGCTATGCCTGGTCCTTGAGAAGGTTAAAACAACACTAACTTGACAAACTATCATTGTGGTTTTGATGCGTAGATAAGAACGGTTCTTGCTCAGCCCGTAGTAGCCACGTAAAACTTGCAACAACAAAGTAGACGACGTCTAACTTGTTTTTGTAGGGCATGTTGTGATGTGATATGGTCAAGGCATGATGCTATACTTTATTATATGAGATGATCATGTTTTGTAACGGAGTTATCGGCAACTGGCAGGAGCCATATGGTTGTTGCTTTATTGTATGCAATGCAATCGCCTTGTAATTGCTTTACTTTATCACTAAGCGGTAGCTATCATCGTAGAAGCAATAGTTGGCGCGACGACAACGATGCTACGATGGAGATCAAGGTGTCGTGCCGGTGATGATGGTGATCATGATGGTGCTTTGGAGATGGAGATCAAAGGCACAAGATGATGATGGCCATATCATATCACTTATATTGATTGCATGTGATGTTTATCCTTTATGCATATTATTCTGCTTTGTTTGATGGTAGCATTATAAGATGATCTCTCACTAAATTTCAAGGTAAAAGTGTTCTCCCTGAGTATGCACCGTTGCCAAAGTTCATCGTGTAGAGACACCACGTGATGATCGGGTGTGATAAGCTCAACGTTGATCTACAACGGGTGTAAGACAGTTTTACACACGCAGAATACTCAGGTTAAACTTGACAAGCCTAGCATATGCGGATATGGGCTCGGAACACTGAGACCGAAAGGTCGAGCATGAATCATATAGTAGATATGATCAACATAGTGATGTTCACCATTCAAAACTACTCCATTTCACGTGATGATCGGTTATGGTTTAGTTGATATGGATCATGTGATCACTTAGATGATTAGAGGGATGTCTATCTAAGTGGGAGTTCTTAAGTAATTTGATTAATTGAACTTAAATTTATCATGAACTTAGTACCTGATAGTATTTTGCTTGCCTATGTTATTGTAGATAGATGGCCCGTGCTGTTGTTCCGTTGAATTTTAATGCGTTCCTTGAGAAAGCAAAGTTGAAAGATGATGGTAGCAATTACACGGACTGGGTCCGTAACTTGAGGATTATCCTCATTGCTGCACAGAAGAATTACGTCCTGGAAGCACCGCTAGGTGCCAAACCCGCTGCAGGTGCAACGCCAGATGTTATGAACATCTGGCAAAGCAAAGCTGATGACTACTCAATAGTTAAGTATGCCATACTTTACGGCTTAGAACCGGGACTTCAATGACGTTTTGAACGTCATGGAGAATATGAGATGTTCCAGGAGTTGAAGTTAATATTTCAAGCAAATGCCCAGATTGAGAGATATGAAGTCTCCAATAAGTTATACAGCTGCAAGATGGAGGAGAATAGTTCTATCAGTGAACATATACTCAGAATGTCTGGGTACCATAATCACTTGACTCAGCTGGGAGTTAATCCTCTGATTGATAGTGTCATTGACAGAGTTCTTCAATCACTTCCACCAAGCTACAAGAGCTTCGTGATGAACTATAATATGCAAGGGATGGATAACACGATTCCCGAGCTCTTCGCAATGCTAAAGGCTGCGGAGGTAGAAATCAAGAAGGAGCATCAAGTGTAGATGGTCAACAAGACCACCAGTTTCAAGAAAAAGGGTAAAGGGAAGAAGAAAGGGAACTTCAAGAAGAACGGCAAACAAGTTGCTGCTCAAGAAAAGAAACCCAAGTCTGGACCTAAGCCTGAAACAAAGTGCTTCTACTGTAAAGGGACTGGTCACTGGAAGCGGAACTGCCCCAAGTATTTGGCAGGTAAGAAGGATGGCAAGGTGAACAAAGGTATATGTGATATACATGTTATTGATGTATACCTTACTAGAGCTCGCAGTAGCACCTGTGTATTTGATACTGGTTCTGTTGCTAATATTTGCAACTCGAAACAGGGACTATGGATTAAGCGAAGACTGGCTAAGGACGAGGTGACGATGCGCGTGGGAAATGGTTCCAAAGTCGATGTGATCGCCATCGGCACGCTACCTCTACATATACCTTCGGGATTAGTTTTAGACCTAAATAATTGTTATTTGGTGCAAGCGTTAAGCATGAACATTATATCTGGATCTTGTTTGATGCGAGATGGTTATTCATTTAAATCTAAGAATAATGGTTGTTCTATTTATATGAGTAATATCTTTTATGGTCATGCACCCTTGAAGAGTGGTCTATTTGTATGAATCTCGATAGTAGTGATACACATATTCGTAATGTTGAAGTCAAAAGATGTAGAGTTGATAATGATAGTGCAACTTATTTGTGGCACTGCCGTTTGGGTCATATTGGTGTAAAGCGCGTGAAGAAACTCCATACTGCTGGACTTCTGGAATCACTTGATTATGAATCACTTGGTACTTGCGAACCATGCATCATGGGAAAGATGACTAAAATGCCGTTCTCTGGAACAATGGAGCGAGCAATGGATTTGTTGGAAATTATACATACTGATGTATGTAGTCCAATGAATATTGAGGCTCGCGGTGGGTATCGTTATTTTCTTACCTTCACAGATGATTTGAGCCAATATGGTTATATCTACTTAATAAAACATAAGTCTGAAACATTTGAAAAGTTCAAAGAATTTCAGTTACGATTTGAGTTACGATTTTGGTCTACATTTGCAACAATGTGGAATAGTTTCGCAACTCACGCCACCCGGAACACCACAGCGTAATGGTGTGCCGAACATCGTAATCGTACTTTACTAGATAAGGTGTGATCTATGATGTCTCTTACTGATTTACCGCTATCGTTTTGGGGTTATGCTTTAGAGGCGGCTGCATTCACATTAAATAGGGCACCATCGAAATCCATTGAGACGACGCCTTATGAACTGTGGTTTGGCAAGAAAGCAAAGTTGTCATTTCTTAAAGTTTGGGGCTGCGATGCTTATGTGAAAAAGCTTCAACCTGATAAGCTCGAACCCAAATCGGAGAAATGTGTCTTCATAGGATACCCAAAGGAGACTGTTGGGTACACCTTCTATCACAGATCCGAAGGCAAGACATTTGTTGCTAAGAATGGATCCTTTCTAGAGAAGGAGTTTCTCTCGAAAGAAGTGAGTGGGAGGAAAGTAGAAATTGATGAGGTAACCGTACCCGCTCCCTTATTGGAGAGTAGTTCATCATAGAAACCGGTTCCTGTGACACCCACACCAATTAATGAGGAAGCTAATGATGATGATCATGAAACTTTAGATCAAGTTACTACTGAACCTCGTAGGTCAACCAGAGTAAGATCCGCACCAGAGTGGTACGGTAATCCTGTTCTGGAGATCATGTTACTTGACCATGACGAGCCTACAAACTATGAGGAAGCGATGATGAGCCCCGATTCCGCAAAATGGCTTGAAGCCATGAAATCTGAGATGGGATCCATGTATGAGAACAAAGTGTGGACTTTGGTTGACTTGCCCGATGATCGGCAAGCCATCGAGAATAAATGGATCTTCAAGAAGAAGACTGACGCTGACAGTAACGTTACTGTCTACAAAGCTCGATTTGTCGCGGAAGGTTTTTGACAAGTTCAAGGAGTGGACTACGATGAGACATTCTCACCCGTAGCGATGCTTAAGTCCATCCGAATCATGTTAGAAATTGCCGCATTTTATGATTATGAAATTTGGCAAATGGATGTAAGGACTGCATTCCTGAATGGATTTCTGGAACAAGAGTTGTATATGATGCAACCTGAAGGTTTTATCGATCCAAAGGGTACTAAGAAAGTGTGCAAGCTCCAGCGATCCATTTATGGACTGGTGCAAGCCTCTCGGAGTTGGAATAAACGTTTTGATAGTGTGATCAAAGCATATGGTTTTATACAGACTTTTGGAGAAGTCTGTATTCACAAGAAAGTGAGTGGGAGCTCTGTAGCATTTCTAATATTATATGTAGATGACATATTGTTGATTGGACATGATATAGAATTTCTGGATAGCATAAAAGGATACTTGAGTAAGAGTTTTTAATGAAAGACCTCGGTGAAGCTGCTTATATATTGGGCATCAAGATCTATAGAGATAGATCAAGACGCTTAATTGGACTTTCACAAGCACATACCTTGATAAAGTTTTGAAGAAGTTCAAAATGGATCAAGCTAAGAAAGGGTTCTTGCCTATGTTACAAGGTGTGAAGTTGAGTAAGACTCAATGCCCGACCACTGCAGAAGATAGAGAGAAAATGAAAAGTGTTCCCTATGCTTCAGCCATAGGATCTATCATGTATGCAATGCTGTGTACCAGACCTGATGTGTGCCTTGCTATTAGTTTAGCAGGGAGGTACCAAAGTAATCCAGGAGTGGATCACTGGACAACGGTCAAGAACATCCTGAAGTACCTAAGAGGACTAAGGATATGTTTCCCGTTTATGGATGTGACAAAGAGCTTGTCATAAATGGTTACGTCGATGCAAGCTCTGACACTGACCCGGACGATTCTAAATCGCAAACCGGATACGTGTTTATATTAAACGATGGAGCTGTCAGTTGGTTCAGTTCTAAACAAAGCATCGTGGCGGGATCTACGTGTGAAGCGGAGTACATAGCTGCTTCGGAAGCAGCAAATGAAGGAGTCCGGATGAAGGAGTTCATATCCGATCTAGGTGTCATACCTAGTGCATCAGGTCCAATGAAAATCTTTTGTGACAATACTGGTGCAATTGCCTTGGCAAAGGAATCCAGATTTCACAAGAGAACCAAGCACATCAACAGACGCTTCAATTACATCCGGGATCAAGTCCAGGTGGGAAACATAGAGATTTGCAAGATACATACTGCTACCTCTTGAGCACTTGCGTTGGTTTTCCCTTGAAGAGGAAAGGGTGGTGCAGCAAAGTAGCGTAAGTATTTCCCTCAATTTTTGAGAACCAAGGTATCAATCCAGTAGGAGGCTACGCGCGAGTCCCTCGCACCTACACAAAACAAATAAATGCTCGCAACCAACGCGATAAGGGGTTGTCAATCCCTACAGGGTCACTTACGAGAGTGAGATCTGATAGATATGATAAGATAATATTTTTGGTATTTTTATGATAAAGATGCAAAGTAAAATAAAATCAAAGGAAATAACTAAGTATTGGAAGATTAATATGATAAAGATAGACCCGGGGGCCATAGGTTTCACTAGTGGCTTCTCTCAAGAGCATAGGTATTTTACGGTAGGTGAACAAATTACTGTTGAGCAATTGACAGAATTGAGCATAGTTATGCGAAAATCTAGGTATGATCATGTATATAGGCATCACGTCCAAAACAAGTAGACCGACTCCTGCCTGCATCTACTACTATTACTCCACACATCGACCGCTATCCAGCATGCATCTAGAGTATTAAGTTCATAAGAACAGAGTAACGCCTTAAGCAAGATGACATGATGTAGAGGGATAAAGTCATGCAATATGATGAAAACCCCATCTTGTTATCCTCGATGGCAACAATACAATACGTGCCTTGCTGCCCCTACTGTCACTGGGAAAGGACACCGCAAGATTGAACCCAAAGCTAAGCACTTCTCCCATTGCAAGAAAGATCAATCTAGTAGGCCAAACCAAACTGATAATTCAAAGAGACTTGCAAAGATAACCAATCATACATAAAATAATTCAGAGAAGATTCAAATATTGTTCATAGATAAACTTGATCATAAACCCACAATTCATCGGTCTCAACAAACACACCACAAAAGAAGATTACATCGAATAGATCTCCACAAGAGAGGGGGAGAACTTTGTATTGAGATCCAAAAAGAGAGAAGAAGCCATCTAGCTAATAACTATGGACCTGAAGGTCTGAGGTAAACTACTCACTGTTCATCGGAGAGGCTATGGTGTTGATGTAGAAGCCCTTCGTGATCGATGCCCCCTCCGACGAAGCTCCGGAACAGGCCCCAAGATGGGATCTCGTGGATACAGAAAGTTACGGCGGTGGAATTAGGGTTTTGGCTCCGTATCTAATCGTTTGGGGGTACGTAGGTATATATAGGAGGAAGAAGTACGTCGGTGGAGCAACAGGGGCCCCACAAGGGTGGAGGGCGTGCCTGGGGGGGAGGCGCGCCCCCTACCTCATGGCCTCCCTGTTGGTTGCTTGACGTAGGGTCCAAGTCTCCTGGATCTTGTTCGTTCCAAAAATCACGTTCCCGAAGGTTTCATTCCGTTTGGACTCCGTTTGATATTCCTTTTCTTCGAAACCCTAAAAAAGGCAAAAAAACAACAATTCTGGGCTGGGCCTCCGATTAATAGGTTAGTCCCAAAATAATATAAAAGTGGATAATAAAGCCCAATAATGTCCAAAACAGAAGATAGTATAGCATGGAGCAATCAAAAATTATAGATACGTTGGAGACGTATCAAGCATCCCCAAGCTTAATTCCTGCTCGTCGTCGAGTAGGTAAATGATAAAAACAGAATTTTTGATGTGGAATGCTACTTGGCATAATTTCAATGTAATTCTTCTTAATTGTGGTATGAATATCTAGATCCGAAAGATTCAAGACAAAAGTTTAATATTGACATAAAAATAATAATACTTCAAGCATACTAACTAAGCAATTATGTCTCTTTAAAATAACATGGCCAAAGAAAGTTATCCCTACAAAATCATATAGTGTGGCTATGCTCTATCTTCACCACACAAAGTATTTAAATCATGCACAACCCCGATGACAAGCCAAGCAATTGTTTCATACTTTTGACATTCTCAAAACTTTTTCAATCTTCACGCAATACATGAGCGTGATCCATGGACATAGCACTTTAGGTGGAATAGAGTGGTGGTTGTGGAGAAGACAAAAAGTGAGAAGATAGTCTCACATCAACTAGGCGTATCAACGGGCTATGGAGATGCCCATTAATAGATATTAATGTGAGTGAGTAGGGACTGCCATGCAACGAATGCACTAGAACTATAAGTATATGAAACCTCAAAAAGAAATTAAGTGGGTGTGCATCTAACTCGCTTGCTCAGGAAGACCTAGGGCATTTTGAGGAAGCCCATCATTGGAATATGCAAGCCAAGTTCTATAATGAAAAAAATTCCCACTAGTATATGAAAGTGATAACATAGGATACTTTCTATCATGAAGAACATGGTGCTACTTTGAAGCACAAGTGTGGTAAAAGGATAGTAGCATTGTCCCTTCTCTCTTTTTCTATCATTTTTTTATTTGGGCCTTTTCTCTTTCTTTTTTATGGCCTCTTTTTTTTATTTTTTTCGTCTGGAGTCTCATTCCGACTTGTGGGGGAATCATAGTCTCCATCACCCTTTCCTCACTGGGACAATGCTCTAATAATGACGATCGTCACACTTTTATTTTCTTACAACTCAAGAATTACAACTCGATACTTAGAACAAGATATGACTCTATATGAATGCCTCCAGCGGTGTACCAGGATATGCAATGACTCAAGAGTGACAGGTATGAAAGAATTATAAACGGTGGCTTTGCCACAAATACAATGTCAACTACATGATCATGCAAAGCAATATGCCAATGATGGAGTGTGTCATAGTAAACGGAATGGTGGAAAGTTGCATGGCAATATATCTCGGAATGGCTATGGAAATGCCATGATAGGTAGGTATGGTGGCTGTTTTGAGGAAGGTATATGGTGGGTGTATGATACCGGCAAAAGATGCGCGGTATTAGAGAGGCTAGCAATGGTGGAAGGGTGAGAGTGCGTATAATCCATGGACTCAACATTAGTCATAAAGAACGCATATACTTATTGCAAACATCTACAAGTTATCAAAGCGAAGTATTACGTGCATGCTCCTATGGGTATAGATTGGTAGGAAAAGACCATCGCTCGTCCCCGACCACCACTCGTAAGGAAGACAATCAATAAATAAATCATGCTCCGACTTCATCACATAACGGTTCACCATACATGCATGCTACAGGAATCAAAAACTTTAACACAATTATTTCTCAAATTCACAACTACTCAACTAGCAGGACTCTAATATCACCATCTCCACATCTTAAAACAATTATCAAGCATCAAACTTCTCTTAGTATTCAACACACTCATAAGAGAATTTTATTATTAATCTTGTATACCTAGCATATTAGGATTATTTAAGAAAATTACCATGCTATTTAAGACTCTCAAAATAATCTAAGTGAAGCATGAGAGATCAATAGTTTCTATAAAACAAATCCACCACCGTGCTCTAAAAGATACAAGTGAAGTACTAGAGCAAAACTATATAACTCAAAAGATATAAGTGAAGCACGTAGAGTATTCTAATAATTTCCAAATCATGTGTGTCTCTCTCAAAAGGTGTGTACAGAAAGGATGATTGTGATAAACTAAAAAGCAAAGACTCAAATAATAAAAGACGCTCCAAGCAAAACACATATCATGTGGTGAATAAAAATATAGCTCCAAGTAAAGTTACCGATAGAAGTAGACGAAAGAGGGGATGCCTTCCGGGGCATCCCCAAGCTTTGAATTTTAGGTGTCCTTAGATTATCTTGGGGGTGCCATGGGCATCCCCAAGCTTAGGCTCTTGCCACGTCTTGTTCCATAATCCATCAAATATTTACCCAAAACATGAAAACTTTACAACACAAAACTTAAAGTAGAAAATCTCGTGAGCTCCGTTAGCGAAAGAAAACAAAAGACCACTTCAAGGTACTGTAATGAACTCATTCTTTATTTATATTGGTGTTAAACCTACTGTATTCCAACTTCTCTATGGTTTATAAACTATTTTACTAGCCATAGATTCATCAAAATAAGCAAACAACACACGAAAAACAGAATCTGTCAAAAACAGAACAGTCTGTAGTAATATGTAGCTAGCGCAAGATCTGGAACCCCAAAAATTCTAAAATAAATTTCTGGACGTGATTAATTTATCTATTAATCATCTGCAAAAAGAATTAACTAAATAGAACTTTCCAAATAAAAATGGCAGAATTTCTCGTGAGCGCTAAAGTTTCTGTTTTTTACAGCAAGATTAACAAGACTTTCCCCAAGTCTTCCCAATGGTTCTACTTGGCACAAACACTAATTAAACACAAAAAATACAACCAAAACAGAGGCTAGATAAATTATTTATTACTAAACAGCATCAAAAAGCAAGGAATAAAAATAAAATTGGGTTGCCTCCCAACAAGCGCTATCGTTTAATGCCCCTAGTTAGGCATAAAAAGTAAGGATAGATTTAGGTATTGCCATCTTTGGTGGGTAATTCTTCAATGAGGCATCTACCGTCCTTAGGAATTTCTTTATTTTTATTGATTATCAAAATTTTAGGCACAAGATCAAAAAAATCATTAGCAGCAAATGGTTCCTTAATGATAGCAAAAAGATTAGGATGAACACTTATAGATTTGAGATCCGCAGTTTCTTTGCTAGAGGATTCACCTTTATTTTTAGGAACATACATAAGCTTGGCAATTTTAGTTGGAGGACTTGTAGTATTCTTTACAGAAGAAAAAGCGGTTCCCAAGTTGGTAATGATACCCTCAAGTTTATCGATTCTAATGGAATCATGATTTATTCTTTCATTAACTATAGGTTCCTTCTGTTTAATATTTTTCAAAGTTACTCCTACTTTAGATCCATATTGTTTAATTTTTGGTTGTGGATCTTTTTATCGAAAGTTTCAATTAACTCAACGGTAGCAACTTTATTTTCAATAATTTCAAGTTTTTGCATTACATGCTCCAAAGTTAAAATAGTTCCATTAACCAAAAGAGGTGGTGAGCCAAACAAATCTATCATAGCATTATAAGAATCAAAAGTATGACTACCCAAGAAGTTCCCTCCGGTAGTGGTATCAAGGATATATCTATGCCAAGGAGTAGTGCCTACATAAAAAATGCGAAGAAGAACGGAAGTAGATTGCTTCCTGGTAGATCTATTTTGAGCATTCCAAATTCTATACCAAGCGTCTTTTTGGTTTTCTCCCTCCCTTTGCTTAAAATTTAGAACTTCATTCTCGGGAGACAATGGAGAAGATAGAGGACTCACCATAACGACCAGCAAACGAGGAACGGGCAAAAAGAGGCAAATAGAGAAAGAGAGGGAGGATAGAGAGAGAGGGCGAATAAAACGGCAAGGGTGAAGTGGGGGAGAGGAAAACGAGAGGCAAATGGCAAATAATGTAATGCGGGAGATAAGGGTTTGTGATGGGTACTTGGTAGGTTAACTTTTGCATAGACCTCCCAGGCAACAGCGCCAGATATCCTTCTTGCTACCTCTTGAGCACTTGCATTTGTTTTCCCTTGAAGAGGAAAGGGTGGTGCAACAAAGTAGCATAAGTATTTCCCTCAATTTTTGAGAACCAAGGTATCAATCCAGTAGGAGGCTACACGTGAGTCCCTCGCACCTGCACAAAACAAATAAATCCTCGCAACCAACACGATAAGGGATTGTCAGTCCCTACAGGGTCACTTACGAGAGTGAGATCTGATAGATATGATAAGATAATATTTTTGGTATTTCTATGATAAAGATGCAAAGTAAAATAAAAGCAAAGGAAATAACTAAGTATTGGAAGATTAATATGATGAAGATAGACCCGGGGGCCATAGGTTTCACTAGTGGCTTCTCTCAAGAGCATAGGTATTTTATGGTGGGTGAACAAATTATTGTTGAGCAATTGACAGAATTGAGCATAGTTATGAGAATATCTAGGTATGATCATGTATATAGGCATCACGTCCAAAACGAGTAGACCGACTCCTGCCTGCATCTACTACTATTACTCCACACATCGACCGCTATCTAGCATGCATCTAGAGTATTAAGTTCATAAGAACAGAGTAACACCTTATGCAAGATGACATGATGTAGAGGGATAAACTCATGCAATATGATGAAAACCCCATCTTGTTATCCTCGATGGCAACAATACAATACGTGCCTTGCTGCCCCTACTGTCACTGGGAAAGGACACCACAAGATTGAACCCAAAGCTAAGCACTTCTCCCATTGCAAGAAAGATCAATCTAGTAGGCCAAACCAAACTGATAATCCGAAGAGACTTGCAAAGATAACCAATCATACATAAAAGAATTCAGAGAAGATTCAAATATTGTTCATAGATAAACTTGATCATAAACCCACAATTCATCGTTCTCAACAAACACACCGCAAAAGAAGATTACATCAAATAGATCTCCACAAGAGAGGGGGAGAACTTTGTATTGAGATCCAAAAAGAGAGAAGAAGCCATCTAGCTAATAACTATGGACCTGAAGGTCTGAGGTAAACTACTCACACTTCATTGGAGAGGCTATGGTGTTGATGTAGAAGCCCTCCGTGATCGATGCCCCCTCCAGCGGAGCTCCGGAACAGGCCCCAAGATGGGATCTCATGGATACAGAAAGTTATGGCGCTGGAATTAGGGTTTTGGCTCCGTATCTGATCGTTTGGGGGTACGTAGGTATATATAGGAGGAAGAAGTACGTTGGTGGAGCAACAAGGGGCCCACAAGGGTGGAGGGCGCGCCTGGGGGGGCGGTAGGCGCACCCCCCTACCTCGTGGCCTCCCTGTTGGTTGCTTGACGTAGGGTCCAAGTCTCCTGGATCTTGTTCGTTCCAAAAATCACCTTCCCGAAGGTTTCATTCCGTTTGGACTCCGTTTGATATTCCTTTTCTTCGAAACCCTAAAATAGGCAAAAAAACAGCAATTCTGGGCTGGGCCTCCGGTTAATAGGTTAGTCCCAAAAATAATATAAAAGTGGATAATAAAGCCCAATAATGCCCAAAACAGAAGATAATATAGCATGGAGCAATCAAAAATTATAGATACGTTGGAGACGTATCACATACGGATCTGAATGTTGCAGACCCATTGACTAAGCCTCTCTCACGAGCAAAACATGATCAGCACCAAGGCTCCATGGGTGTTAGAATCATTACTGTGTATTCTAGATTATTGACTCTATTGCAAGTGGGAGACTGAAGGAAATATGCCCTAGAGGCAATAATAAAGTTATTATTTATTTCCTTATTTCATGATAAATGTTTATTATTCATGCTAGAATTGTATTAACTGGAAACATAATACATGTTTGAATACATAGACAAACATAGTGTCACTAGTATGCCTCTACTTGACTAGCTCGTTGATCAAAGATGGTTATGTTTCCTAACCATAGACATGAGCTGTCATTTGATAAACGGGATCACATCATTAGAAGAATGATGTGGTTGACTTGACCCATTCCGTTATCTTAGCACTTGATCGTTTTAGTTTACTGCTATTGCTTTCTTCATGACTTATACATGTTCCTATGACTGAGATTATGCAACTCCCGATTACCGGAGGAACACTTTGTGTGCTACCAAACGTCACAACGTAACTGGGTGACTATAAAGGTACTCTACAGGTGTCTCCGATGGTACTTGTTGAGTTGGCATAGATCAATATTAGGATTTGTCACTCCGATTATCGGAGAGGTATCTCTGGGCCTTCTCGGTAATGCACATCACTATAAGCCTTGCAAGCAATGTGACTATTGAGTTAGTTGCGGGATGTTGCATTATGGAACGAGTAAAGAGACTTGCCGGTAACGAGATTGAACTAGGTATTGAGATACCTACGATCAAATCTCGGACAAGTAACATACCGATGACAAATGGAACAACATATATTGTTATGCGGTTTGACCGATAAAGATCTTCGTAGAATATGTAGGAACCAATATGAGCATCCAGGTTCTGCTATTGGTTATTGACCGGAGACATGTCTCGGTCATGTCTACATAGTTCTCAAACCCGTAGGGTCCACACGCTTATAGTTTTGTGACGATTGGTATTATGAGTTTTTGTGTTTTGATGTACCGAAGGTAGTTCGGAGTCCCGGATATGATCACGGACATGACGAGGAGTCTCGAAATGGTCGAGACTAAAGATTGATATATTGGACGGCTATATTCGGACACCGGAAGTGTTTCGAGTGGTTTCGAACATTTACCGGAGTACTAGAGGGTTACCGGAACCCCTCGGGGAGTATATTGGGCCTAATGGGCCTTAGTGGGAGAAGAGGAGGGGCGGCCAAGGGCAGCCGCGCGCCCCCTCCCCCTGTAGTCTGAATTGGACAAGGAGGGGGGGCGGCACCCCCCTTTCCTTCTCTTCCTCTCTCCCTTCCTTCTCCTGTCCTACTCCAACTAGGAAAAGAGGGAGTCCTACTCTCGGTGGGAGTAGGACTCCCCCCTTGGCGCGCCCTTCTCCTTGGCCGGCCGCCTCCCCCCTCTCTGCTTTATATACGAGGGCAGGGGGCACCCCATAGACACAACAATTGATCTGTTGATCTCTTAGCCGTGCGCGGTGCCCCCCTCCACCATTATCCACCTTGGTCATATCGTAGTGGTGCTTAGGCGAAGCCCTGCATCAGTAGCATCATCAACATCGTCACCACGCTGTCGTGCTGACGAAACTCTTCCTCGAGCTCTACTGGATCGTGAGTTCGCGGGACGTCACCGAGCTGAACGTGTGCTGAACGCGGAGGTGCCGTACATTCGGTGCTGAGGATCGGTCGATCGTGAAGACGTACGACTACATCAACCGCGTTGTTGTAACGATTCCGCTTAACGGTCTACGAGGGTACGTGGACGACACTCTCCCCTCTCGTTGCTATGCATCACCATGATCTTGCGTGTGCGTAGGAATTTTTTTGAAATTACTACGTTCCCCAACAGTGGGGTGGGCTGGAGTTTCACTCACTCGCGTGGCCGTGAACCAAATATAAGAGAGATGAAAGTTCTTCCCTTCTGCAGGTTATCTACCGATGTACGGGCACACTCAGTTTATGGTCGTCTCTACAACATGTGGAGAATAGGGACCTGTTTACAGACGTGTGTACACACTTGGAGGCCACGACGAAGGATACTTTTACCCGAAATGGATGGCAACATGATCTTCGGATTGGCCCTCCTACGTCTTAGGCATTACATGGTCATGATTACTTGTATTCCGTCTTTTATTTTATTTGGATCTTGGACTTGGTTGTTGCGTTGCGCATCTTAGTTTTGTA
Source organism: Triticum urartu (assembly GCF_003073215.2). Lineage (NCBI taxonomy): Eukaryota > Viridiplantae > Streptophyta > Magnoliopsida > Poales > Poaceae > Triticum > Triticum urartu. The sequence continues at coordinate 643,149,432 of NC_053026.1, read as the reverse complement.
GAGGCCAGGTGTAATGCTTAAACCTTTAAGTAATAATGCTCCATTTATCAAAAAAAATATAAGATAGATAATGGGCAAGTTTTAAGGGTCAAAAACTCAAATTTAGTTAAGTTTTGGCCTTTTGGTATAAGGTATCTCCAAGTTGGCACTTTTTTTGTGTAAGCATAGTCGACGCTGCAATGGAATTTCGTCGAGCCGCCGGAAGCATAGTCGATGCTGCAATGGAACTTCGCCGGACGCCGGCGGTGCTGCGTTGCAGCTTTTATCATGTCGTTTGGTCCGCCATGAGAGCTGCATTGGAGCTTGGCCGGGTTTTCATTGGTGCTGCATTGAAATTGTTGCACGCTTTTACTGCTAGGTGGCATTGCTGCGATCGGACGGTCAACTGCACAGATCTGTCGGTTGACTAGCCGGATGATTTCTGATTTCTTTAGGAAATCATGATTCGTAGCAGCGGCCCATAAAAAATATTCCCATCATCTAGCCTGATTTTGTGTGCTATGCAAGGTCCAGCGTGAGGTTTGAGTTACTTCTTAATCAACGATGATATTAGAACTCCCAAGTCCCAAGCACGACAACAGTAATAAGTTCAACAAAAAAAAGCACGACAACAGTGAACCAACCAGTTAGCTACGTTAGCTAATCCTCCGGATCAAGAAAAGGGTAGTCGGTGTAGCCAACAACAGGATCAGAGGTGTAGAACGTGCTCCTGTCATACTTATTCAGAACTGCGTTCCTCCCGAACCTCTCCGGCAGGTCGGGGCTGGCCAGGAAGAGCCGCCCGTACGCCACAAGATCAGCGTAGCCTTCGACGACGGCCTTGTCCCCTTCCTCCCGGTCGTACCCGCCGTTCACCATGAAGGTCCCCCTGAACGCCCTCCTGAACGGCAGCAGGCGGCGCGGGATCATCCGCTCGTTGACGCACATCCGCGGCTCGATCATGTGGCAGTAGAGGACGCCGAGCCCGTTCATGACGCCGATCACGTGCAGCCCGAGCGCCTCCGGATCGGAGTCCACGCAGTCGACGTAGTCGGCGAACGGGGAGAGGCGCACGCCGACGCGGCCCGCGCCGGCCTCGTGGCACACGGCCGCGATCACCTCCGCGGCGAAGCGGCAGCGGTTGTCCAGGCCGCCGCCGTAGGCGTCAGTCCGGTCGTTGACGCCGTCCTTCATGAACTGGTCGATCAGGTAACCGTTGCCCGCGTGGATCTCCACGCCGTCGAACCCTTCGACCACCGATGATGATCAGCGCCGCAGACTACGTACATAGCAAAGATGAGGAGGACATGCATGGTTGATCATTCATTACCGGCTCTCATGGCGTTCCTAGCGGCGATCCGGAAGTCGTTGACGATGTGGGGTATCTCCTCCGTCTCCAGCCTTCGAGGGGCCGCGAACTCCAGGACACTACCGTCATGGGAGACCTCAGGCGTCACCTGCTTATCCGTGCTCGACACCGGAGCTTGCCCATTAGGCTGGAACTCTGTATGCAACATGATTGAGACTTGACACTTTGATTCATCCATTCGAAAACGAACACGATAGGTACGAGAATAATCCTTTGAAAAGAAAAAGGTACGAGGATAATGTTCTACCGGTGGGCGAGACGCGGCCCGTGTGCCATATCTGGCAGAAGAAGACGGCGCCCTTGGCGTGCACGGCGTCGACCACCGGCTTCCACGCCTCCACCTGCTCCGGGCTCCACAGGCCGGGGACGTGCGGGTAGCCCCGCGCGGCCTCGGACACGGCGCAGGCCTCGGCGACGAGGAGGGCGCCCGGCGCAGCCCTCTGCGCGTAGTACACCGCGTTGTGCGGCTGGGCGAGGTTCCCGTACGACCTACACCGCGACAGTGGAGCAAGGACAACCCTGCGATGTGTTGTTCATGGCCGCGTCAAGTAAGTACTACTAGTACCGAAGATGGATGATTCTCAAGGAACGATGGGAGACCGGAATGGCATGGCATACTGGGGCCAGCGAGCACTAACAACCGAAGAAATAAGTTAACTGACCTGTGCGCAAGGTTGAAGCTGCCCATCTTGTATTGCGTCAGGAGAGGAGTCGTCGTCGTCTCCATGCTTCCACCGTCGTTCCCGCAGCACGGCCTTCTGCGTCAGCGAGAGTCGTCGCGTGCCCGCCGCTGCTGGCCTGCTGCTTCTTCCCGCTACTTGTACTTACTTAATAACGATCGAACGTGAGAGGAGACGGAGTAGTCCTCCACCTTCAGGGCTAGCTCCAGGCTGTTTAAATCTTCTGTTGCGATCATGTTGACATCGCCTTCATGTAAATCTTCTGTTGCGATCTGGTTGACATGGCCTTCGAATGGGGTTTGTCTAGATGTGTGTCATAATTATTGCACGTCTAAGAAACTCAATCAATCATAAACAAAAAAGAAAATAATAATAAAAATAAATAAATACCCACACGAATCTCTGCATAAGATCAATAACATAGGGTCTAGATATGTAATACTTATTTTTTGCGAATACGCAAAGCTTGCATATCATTTCATTGATAGGTAAAAGAGAAAAAAAGATGACATACATGAGAAAAGAAAGAGGCAGCACACAAGCTGTGGGAAAAGCACAGAGGAACCCAACTCAGCACAAAACTCTCCTACCTCGAACTCCAGCCGGCAAGGCAAAGAGACGAGATACATGATATCTAGAAAATGTCACGACTATCGCCGGGCACCACCATCGCACGGCCACGACTCCATGACAAACCGGATCAACGTACCCCACCTATACTCCTAGAGGATCGGCAAGTGGGGTGCAGGACCTGGTCGGACAGGAAGGAGAAGCCATGGATAGAGCGTCGTTGAGGTCGTACATTGCGCCCTACATGACCGCACCATTGGGAGCAGCCCAAACCAACAAAACGTCCAATATCTTCAAATTCAACACCAAACACATTGCGAGCAACCAAAACAGCGCCTTCATGAAGGGTACGACGTCGAGACGCCGCCGCTGTCCGATTTGGAGAACCAAACCAAGGGTTTCCCCCGGTACTCGAGTAGGAACACGGAGAAGAGGCCATGTCAGTGCCTCCAAGAAAGGAACGACACCTGCAGGTGTCGCCGCCGCCAGCATCGGCAAACGGAGCAGAGCTTTCGCCCCGGCCAAAGTCCGAACAATCCCAAGAACCATTGGATCAAAATTTGAAGACATAGCAACCAACAGCAAGCCAGGACCACAACCATCGTAAGAAGAGCCACGCCCATCACCAAGAAAGGTGACATCGGGCGCCGCCGGACGCTCCACCGCCGAGAGCCACCGCAGGCCAGAAATGGCCAGGGAGGCACGAATATGCTGCCATCAGCACACCACGGCTAGCCCGAGAGCACGAGGCATGGCCGGGATGAGGCTCCACTGCCGGGAGGACGCCGGACAGCAGGAGGCTAGGGACGCACCACCACGGCCAGCCTGAGAGGACGAGACATGGCCGGGACGAGCTCCGTCGCCGGGAAGACGCCGGACAGCCGGAGGGCAGGGGTGGGTGGCCGGACGTGGTGGAACGCAGCAGGGGGAGGGAGTTGACGCGCCGCGGCGGGCAACGCCGATGACGAAGGCGGGGAACACCCGCGGGAGACGCGGTGACGCAGACGGGAGGGAGACGCCGCCAGATCAGCCACCACGTGGAGCCACATGAGGGAACCGCCGGAATCGGCACTGGGAGGAGCCACGGGAAGGAGAGAAGACGTCGGATCCGTCGATAGGAGGCGCGCCGCCAGCCGCCAAGAGACCAGGCTGCAAGTTGCGGGACCCCGCAAGAGAAGAGTCGCGCAACAAGGGGACACCCCGGTGGCGGCGGAGGCGACGGTGAGGGTAGGCGCTAGAGGGGGGACCGGTGGCGGGCGATGGGGGACTGCCGCCCGTGTTGCCTAAGTTAGGCGACGTGGGGGCCGAGCCATGTATATGTAATACTAGTTTAAAAGTGCGCGTGCGTAACAACAAAAACTCGCAAAAATTATAATGACCACCATAAAACAATTCAAATTAATCAGATTACGCCAACTAATGTAAATCCTACAAATCAAATCAATATTTAAGAATAACTCATGCAAGAAAGAGAAACCTGAGCTTAGAAAAAAAAGAGTAACATGCACACCATCCTGCCTTAATGGACGCTCCTTCTCGCGCTGCTAGTGGCCACCGCTGTGCCTCCTTGGCCTCGTGGGCAGATGTAGGGAAGGAGCAGATCCTGAGATCAAGGAGGCCGTGGACGGGAGTAGCCGCTCAGGAAAAAGAACCATCCAAAAACATTTAATATTATTATAAAGGATGCTACAATTTTCAGAATGTTGGCAGAGGCTAGAGCTACCATCCCGACATTCTATTGCTACATATACTACTAATATCAACACTTCAGTATAGCAATATAACTTGTATGTGGCATCGCCCAAAAAATTAGTACAACAAAAGGGCATGGAGTAAAAAAAACATGGTCCACAATCATTTACTGAAAAAATAAATCAAAAGGACAATGTTTTGTGTACCCACATGGGGATCAATGTTTTGTTTTAATGTTCTATGAAGCGGATGTGGCTCATGCCTCATGACATTTACAAGAGGAAAATTACGAACATCTCTAGGTGCTAGCACTTTGCAGGAGCCTGCAAATCCAGTTTGGCTCCTCCAGTTAGTTCATGGTGTGCCTCTGCCTGCAGAAATAAATCAAGAGCCAGCACGTCCTTCAATGCCCGGTAGTGCGCCTAGCTATACAAATTTCACATATTACATGCCAGCTTCTATACCACATCCGATGAATCAGGGAGGCGTAGGAACCCTATTGACCCCGCATGACCTGTGCGATATGATCAGGTCGTTGTGTAGGCACACCGAGCATGGGTGTTTGCTTTGTTTTTCTTGATTGTGATGGTCTCTTTCCCACGGATATGAACGCGAGTAACCATACTTTTTTTGGATTTAAATCTTGCATGCCTCAACTTTTCACATACGTATCTCTCCCTCTCTCTTACATATTTTTTATGCCTCTATCTCCCACGTTTCTCTCACTTCTCATGTACCATTCTCTCTCATGTGTCTCTCTCAAACTCTCAGATCTCTCTCTCTCTCTCTATCCTCTATTTGGCTAACCCGGATAACATACTAAAAATCCTGGACGACCAAATTGAAAACTATGAAAATTTTCAGGACATCATTTGAGCCTTCCTTCTATTTTATTTAAATTTCCTTTTCAAATTCCTTTTGAGCCTTTACAAAAATCCCATGACTTTTTCTACTTCAAGGTATACCTCCAAACTTTGCTGATATTTCTTCTATCTTTTTCCCAAGTTCCACCAAAAATCTTAATATTTTTGGACACTTATAAAACCTAGCCGTAGAGTTTGAATTTAAACTTTCAATCATGCCTATTTATATTTTATGGATCAAGATCATTTTTCTGAGTCCAGGTAAAATAACCCCATGCCCAAACTCTTCTCCCAGACCTCCTTTTCTTTATTCAAATCTATGTTTTTTCAGAAATAGAAAAAAAAAACTGAAGGAAGAGAGAGAGAGCAGCGCCAGCCATCACTAGCCGCCAGGGAGAGCCTCGCTCGATCCAGATCCCCATTCTTTCGATCCCCCTCATCCTCCTCTTCATCCCCAGCCACTAGAGACACACACACGAGAGAGAGGTTCGGCCGTCGCCGGCCCTCGCGCGCTTACCTCCCACCCGAAACGCCGACGCCCGATGCCGCCTCTTCGGCGAGCTCCTCCTCTTCTCCTACCGTTTCCCTTCTTGCGTCGTTCTGCTCGAAGCAGTCATGCTCTGCCACGGTCCGCGGCGAGCGTCGCTAGCCCCCCTCCTTCCCTGCCGCTCCCCTCCTCCCATGGTGCTCCTCTACCCCGTTGAGTACGAGGCTGGCGAGTCCTGCCGTCGCCCCGAGGCAATCCGTTGCCGTCCTTCTCCTCGTTCCCTTTCTCTTCTCTGCCATGGCCACCCGCATGAGCTCGAGCTCGCCCCACATCTCCTTCCCATTGTCCTGCTTGCCGTCGCCTGGATCCGCGCCTCCCCATGCCCTGCAAGTCCCGCCACACCACCCTCCTGTGCATCGAGACGCGCCGCCGCCTCAAGTGCCTGCCTCGCCTCCCCGTGCATGGATCCGGTCGCCCTTGAACCATTCCGGAATCCGGCGTAATCTGGCCGGAGAATGAATGCCGCCGCGTCTGGTCTTCCATGCCGGTGTGGGCTGGTACCTCCCCTACCTACATCTTCGGCGCTGCACAACCCATGTTTTTTAAGATTGAAACGTTTTTCTCAGGTTAAAAAAGGATTGCGGGTTAAATACTAAAAATGACAGGGACCTTTCTGTAAAAAGGACGCGACGGTGAACCCGCAGAATCAATCCGTGCATTATTATTACTAGTACAAATGCCCGTGCGTTGCAACGGGCATAGAAACTCGCAAAACCTGATCCATCTGTTATTACGCTCCTTTTTTTATTCAATTCTGATAAACGTTGATAATAAGGGTCCGTGCGTTGCAACGGGAAAAAATATAACACGTGATTCAAGATTTTACTAACCTAACCACTGACTTGCATATGTCTGTCATTGTCGGATTATACCCACACCTCATCCTTTGTTTTGTTTATTTCCGTCATTGCCAGATTATAACTACACCTCACCCGCAGTTTTTTATTATTTTCGAAGAGGCTTGTTGGTTGTCTATTTGAGGCCATATATAAATTAGTGAGATCCTGTGTATATTTTCGGGGTGGTACTACTAATTTTCTTTTTAGGAATAGATGGTGCTATTAATCAATAAAGATTTTTTTATAGTACCAAAAGCTGGCCCAACAAAGAGAATAGTAAACTGGATGGGCTGAATCATAGGACATCCCGTGACCGTCAAATAAAGAACGCTTTTCCCTAAACAAAAGTGAAATAAAAAATGTTTCTTCTAAAAAATGGGAGCATGTGCCCGCTACAGCCAGCAGCCGCCGTTGCGCCCGAGCGAGCGAGGAGAGGCCGAGCTCTTCCTTGGGATGCCATCTCCGCCGCCTTCCTCTCGCCTCCGGCCGGCGAGCCCAACTGCCGCCGATAACCTCGCGCTGCCGCCCTCTTCTATCATTCTATACCTTCTCCACTCCCTTCCTCCCTCTCCCTGGTCCTCTTCTTCTCCCGTCTCTCTCCTCCCTCCACGCACGAACTCAGCCGAGCCGCCATGGCAGTATAGCTTCGCGACCGCCGCCCTCTTCCCTGCCTTCTCCCTCCTTTCCTCCTTCCTCTTCCTTCTTATCTTCTCCTGTCTATCTCCTCCCTCGTCTCTCTCTCCCCTTCCAGCGCAGGAACCCAGTCGAGCCGCCATGGCAGAGAAGCTTCGCCGCCATCGCGTTTTGCTCCATATCCATGCCATGATGCCTCTCCTGCATTGGATCCGTTGGGAGCTATGCGCCCGCCATCGTCCGACTTCGTCTGCTCGCCCCCTGAAAGCCCTGTGGGAGTGCTGCACTACCGTCGCCCAATTTCTTTGCCGCCTTGATGTTAGATCTGGGTCGGCGTCGACTGTCTGAACACCCCATGCATTGCCGCCACAGCTGCATCTGGCCCAGACGCGGGGGATGCATGCCAGATGGGCTGATGCCCAAGCGCGGAAGACTGCCCAGGCGCGGAAGACGCATGATTGAATGGGAGTCCCTAGTCAGCGCTTCAGGCGCCAGGGATGCTCCCTGGCGCCCACGCGCTTGTCAGTTGGGCCGGCCTGTTAGTGCTGTGCAGTCCTCACTCGCTCGTTCCAGCCGCTCTGCAGCGCCACAAGGTACTGTAGCGGCGAAGCATTTAGCACTGCTGGTGCAAAATTTCGAAAAACAGTTCATGAATTTGAAAAAACAATTCAAAAATTCAAAAATAGTTCATGAATTTGAAGAAAGCACAAAAAATTGAAAAAAACGTGAGTTTGGAAAATAGTTATCGATTTTTTAAAAGAATCATCGATTTTCAAAAAAGTTCATAGAATTAGAAAAAGTTCATGGAATTTGATAAAAAGTTGTCTAATTTGAAAAAAGTTCATCAAATTTGAAAAAAAGTTCATCGAATTCAAAAAAAGTTCGTCGGTATTGAAAATAGTTCATCGAATTCAAAAAAAATTCATCGATTCTGAGAAAAGTTCATCGAATTTGGAAAAAAAGTTCATCGATTTTCAAAAAGTTCATCCAATTTGTAAAAAAGTTTATTGATTTCGAAAAAATTACATCAAATTTGAAAAAAGTTCATTGAATTTGAAAACGTTCATCAAATTTGAAAAAAGTTTAACAAATTTTTAAAAAAACTCATAATTTTTTGAAAAAATCATCGAGTTTGATGAAAGTTCATATGTTTGGAAAAAGTTCATGAATATAGAATCACGAATTTGAACCAAGTTTGTGCAATGAAGAAAACAAAAAAAAGGAAAAAGGAATAAGAACCGCGACCTGGGAAAGAATAAAAGAAGCTAACATGTATTTGTAAAAAAGTGAGTTAGTGTCCTAGTGGTTAGTGTGCTGCGGTCTCCCGACCCAATTACAAGCGCAGATGGCGAACCGGCGCAGGATTCGCCTCATTGAATTACAGAGACAGAAATTTAGTACCACCTTGAATATATTTTAAATTTAAATTGAAAGCGTAAAATCACGAAAAGAAGCGTATTATGACGGTAAACCCACGGAGTCAATCCGTGCTTTATTATTAGGGATAGATAGATATATATATATATATATATATATTGGGGAAAGATATATATATCATATATGGAAATAGACTTATGACACATCTAGATATGGTTTAGCAAAACTGTTTTTTAGGGCATTTCTAATTGATCCCTTATCCGGTCATAAGGAAGTAAATTTGACTTTTTCCCTGTAAATCGCACCAAGCCGATCCCTTATAAAGGTTAGTAGAATAATTTTCTTACTTCATCCCCATTTTTCTTTTTATATTTATTCCGGCTCACGACGGCCGAGTAAAATGTCCTAACCCTCGCTTTCTCTCCTCTGCCTCCTCTTCTGCCCCTCGCCCCACCGCCTGCGCGACCCCCACCCTGATCCGCCGCCCTAACTCCTCCCGATTGCTGGACGTGGTGGCCACCGGTCCCCTTCGCCAATCCGCAACGCGGATGCGCGCCACCACGCCCGTAGGCCATTGTCCGCTTCCTCAAGTCGCCGCCGCTCGGCTGATCCGCCCGCCGTCGTGTCCTTCCTCCGAGTTGAGGCCTTCCCGGACCTCCCTCCAGCACGGCTGCCCACGAGGACCTAGTTTGGCGTCCGTCAGCGGTCGTGGGGGATGTGGCTGGCGGAAATCACCGACCGCGAGACCCACAAGCGGAAGTAGGTCGGCTCGTTCCATAGGTCTGAACTCGCGGACATGGAATACGGCCGGTGGCAGGTCCGGTTGTTGGGGAACGCAGTATTTAAAAAAATTCCCTACGATCACGCAAGATCTATCTAGGAGATGTATAGCAACGAGAGAGAAGAGTGTGTCCACGTACCCTCGCAGACCGAAAGAGGAAGCGTTTAGTAACGCGGTTGATGTAGTCAAACGTCTTCGCGATCCAACCGATCAAAGTACCGAACGTACGACACCTCCGCGTTCAGCACACGTTCAGCTCGATGACATCCCTCGAACTCTTCATCCAGTTGAGGCCGAAGGAGAGTTCTGCCAGCACGACGGCGTGGCGACGGTGATGATGAAGTTTACCAGCACAGGGCTTCGCCTAAGCACTACGACGATATGACCGAGGTGTGTAACTCTGAAGGGGGGCCCCGCACATGGCTAAGAAAAACTTGTGTGCCCTTTAGGGTGCCCCCTCCCACGTATATAAGGGGGGAGGAGGAGGAGGCCACTGATTGTGTTGCTAGGCCAGATTAGAAGTGAAATTCGCCTTTGAGGTTTAGGTTGGATGGTGAACTCCGTAGCTTATAGATTGTGGTTGTCCTATTTGGATCAGTGTACTGCTGCAGTTGCGCCAGTATATGTTGTTTTCATGCACCTGGTCTTTGGGTCAGTGAACAAGAGCTAGAGACACAAGGTGATAACACTGTTTCTGCCATTTGTTTCTTTCAGTTTTACTCATGGGACGCTGATGATTGATGGAGCAGGACCGCTACCGCTCCTCACCTACATAAAGCACGTGCCAGATCTGAGCCAGCGAAGGCACTGGTGCACGTGCGACGCATCATCGTTGTAATGGTGAATACCATATGAAGCCTCCTAATTTGTAGCGGTGCAAGTTGTAGCCTTTTTGAAGTAGAGCAGCTTTGTCTGGTTGGCCTTCAATTATTTGTGCGTTGCTTGTGATCCTACTAGCTTAGTGTGTGATGTCTACTACACAACCTTCTTCTTGTAGACGTTGTTGGGCCTCCAAGTGCAGAGGTTTGTAGGACAGTAGCAAATTTCCCTCAAGTGGATGACCTAAGGTTTATCAATCCGTAGGAGGCGTAGGATGAAGATGGTCTCTCTCAAGCAACCCTGCAATCAAATAACAAAGAGTCTCTTGTGTCCCCAACACACCCAATACAATGGTAAATTGTATAGGTGCATTAGTTCGGTGAAGAGATGGTGAAACAAGTGGTATATGGATGGTAGATAAAGGTATTTGTAATCTGAAAATATAAAAACAGCAAGGTAACTAATGATAAAAGTGAGCGTAAACGATATTGCAATGATAGTAAACAAGGCCTAGGGTTCATACTTTCACTAGTGCAAGTTCCCTCAACAATGATAACATAATTGAATCACATAACTATCCCTCAACATACAACAAAGAGTCACTCCAAAGTCACTAATAGCGGAGAACGAACGAAGAGATTATGGTAGGGTACGAAACCACCTCAAAGTTATTCTTTCCAATCAATCCGTTGGGCTATTCATATAAGTGTCACAAACAGCCCTAGAGTTCGTACTAGAATAACACCTTAAGACACAAATCAACCAAAACCCTAATGTCACCTAGATACTCCAATGTCACCTCAAGTATCCGTGGGTATGATTATACGATATGCATCACAAAATTTCAGATTCATCTATTCAACCAACACAAAGGACCTCAAAGAGTGCCCCAAAGTTCTACCGGAGAATCACGACGAAAACGTGTACCAACCCCTATGCATAGGTTCATGGGTGGAACCCGCAAGTTGGTCACCAAAACATACATCAAGTGAATCACGTGGTATCCCATTGTCACCACAGATACGCATGGCAAGACATTCATCAAGTGTTCTCAAATCCTTAAAGACTCAATCCGATAAGATAACTTCAAAGGGGAAACTCAATTCATTACAAGAGAGTATAGGGGGAGGAGAAACATAAGATCCAACTATAATAGCAAAGCTCGCGATACATCAAGATCGTGCCAAATCAAGAACACGAGAGAGAGAGAGATCAAACACATAGCTACTGGTACATACCCTCAGCCCCGAGGGAGAACTACTCCCTCCTCGTCATGGAGAGCACTGGGATGATGAAGATGGCCACCAGAGAAGGATTGCCCCCTCCGGCAGGGTGCCGGAACGGGTCTAGATTGGCTTTCGGTGGCTACAGAGGCTTTTGGCGGCGGAACTCCCGATCTATTGTGCTCCCGGATGTTTTTAGGGTATATGAAGATATATAGGCGGAAGAAGTACGTCAGGAGAGCCACGAGGGTGGAGGACGCGCCCAGGGGGTGGGTGCGCCCCCTACCTCATGGCCTCTTTGAAGCTTCCCTTACGTAGACTCCAAGTCTTCTGGGCTTCTTCTGATCCAAAAATAAGTTCCGTGAAGTTTCAGGTCATTTGGACTCCGTTTGATTTTCCTTTTCTTCGAAACCCTAAAATAGGCAAAAAAAACAGAAACTGGCACTGGGCTCTGGGTTAATAGGTTAGTCCCAAAAATAATATCAAAGTGCATAATAAAGCTCAGAAACATCCAAAGTTGATAATATAATAGCATGGAACAATCAAAAATTATAGATACGTTGGAGACGTATCAGCATCCCCAAGCTTAATTCCTGCTCGTCCTCGAGTAGGTAAATGATAAAAACAGAATTTTTGATGTGGAATGCTACCTAACATATTTATCCGTGTAGTCTTTATTGTGGCAAGAATATTCAGATCCATAAGATTCAAGACAAAAGTTTAATATTGACATAAAAATAATAATACTTCAAGCATACTAACTAAGCAATCATGTCTTCTCAAAATAACATGGCCAAAGAAAGCTATCCCTACAAAATCATATAGTCTAGCTATGCTCCATCTTCACCACACAAAATATTTAAATCATGCACAACCCCGATGACAAGCCAAGCAATTGTTTCATACTTTTGATGTTCTCAAACTTTTTCAATCTTCACGCAATATATGAGCGTGAGCCATGGATATAGCACTATAGGTGGAATAGAAGGGTGGTTGTGGAGAAGACAAAAAGAGAGAAGATAGTTTCACATCAACTAGGCGTATCAACGGGCTATGGAGATGCCCATCAATAGATATCAATGTGAGTGAGTAGGGATTGCCATGCAACGGATGCACTAGAGCTATAAATGTATTAAAGCTCAACAAAAGACCTAGAGCATTTTGAGGAAGCCCATCATTGGAATATACAAGCCAAGTTCTATAATGAAAGATTCCCACCAATATATGAAAGTGACAACATAGGAGACTCTCTATCATGAAGATCATGGTGCTACTTTGAAGCACAAGTGTGGTAAAAGGATAGTAGCATTGCCCCTTCTCTCTTTTTCTCTCATTTTTTTATTTGGGTCTTTCTCTTTTTTATGGCCTCTTTTTTTCTCTTTTTTATTTGGGCTTCTTTGGCCTCTTTTATTTATTTATTTTTGTCCGGAGTCTCATCCCGACTTATGGGGGAATTATAGTCTCCATCATCCTTTCCTCACTGGGAAAATGCTCTAATAATGATGATCATCACACTTTTATTTTTCTTACAACTCAACCATTACAAATCGATACTTAGAACAAGATATGACTCTATATGAATGCCTCCGGTGGTGTACCGGGATGTGCAATGATTCATGAGTGACATGTATGAAAGAATTATGAACGGTGTCTTTGCCACAAATACAATGTCAAATACATGATCATGCAAAGCAATATGACAATGATGAAGTGTGTCATAATAAACGGAACGGTGGAAAGTTGCATGGCAATATATCTCGGAATGGCTATGGAAATTCCATAATAGGTAGGTATGGTGGCTGTTTTGAGGAAGGTATATGGTGGGTTTAAGGTACTGGAGAAAGTTGCGCGGTACTAGATAGGCTAGCAATGGTGGAAGGGTGAGAGTGCGTATAATCCATGGACTCAACATTAGTCATAAAAAACTCACATACTTATTGCAAAAATCTATTAGTTATCGAAACAAAGTACTACACGCATGCTCCTAGGGGGATAGATTGGTAGGAAAAGACCATCGCTCGTCCCTGACCGCCACTCATAAGTAAGACAATCAATAAATAAATCATGCTCCAACTTCATCACATAATGGTTCACCATGTTGGGGATCGTAGCAGAAAACAAAAAAAATTCCTACGTTTCACCAAGATCAATCTATGGAGTCAACTAGCAATGAGAGGAGAGTGCATCTACATACCCTTGTAGACCACGAGCGGAAGCGTTCAAGAGAACGGGGATGATGGAGTCGTACTCGCCGTGATCCAAATCACCGATGACCAAGTGCCGAACGGACGGCACCTCCGCGTTCAGCACACGTACGGAGCGGATGACGTCTCCTCCTTCTTGATCCAGCAAGGGGGAAGGAGAGGTTGATGAAGATCCAGCAGCACGACGGGTGGTGGTGGATGCAACAGTCTCAGGTAATCTTGATTTTACATGGTGAATGTTCTCTGTTGCATCATGATCAACTTGTGCTTGCCAAATGGATCTCCTGAAACAAATTCCTCCTAATAAATTGTGAAAGTCCTAATGAAGAAAAATATGTTCATGTCCTTCTAAAACGATGTATGTACTGGTTGGCTTTGTGATTCCTCTCAGATTGTGCTTTTCGTTCTTATGTAACAATGCATCACTTCTTCAGTTGAAAAAATGATGGAAACAAAGGCTCTGTTTAAATTTGTTGTCCTTTTATATCTTCCAGCCTTTATCATACATTCTTCTTATCCAATTGTGAGTTTAAGTAGTTACACCTATCATTGTAAGCCTATAGGAAGCAAATATTTTCATGTGAATTTTATTTCTCTCTAATGGTTTTACCAGAAAGAATCATATATAGCCACTATTGCATCATGTTATTTATCTTACTCTGCCTTTGTATCTGTATACTCTGTTTACGTCTTTTTGACATTCCCAGTTTTGTTTTTCTATGGTATATATTTGACTCCTTTCCATGTCATTTGGCTTTGAATTTGTCCTCATGGTCAAGTCTACTGATATATAGTGCACTCGAAGCTATATACATTGTTATCTACAGACCGTGTATCATAAATTTCTGTTTTACCTTATGCTTGTCCTGGTGGTATTCTTCCTGGGTGATTGTGTGCTCATATGCTATTGGTCAATATCCATGTTTATAGAGGATGCCCACTTTTCATAGTTTCATACCGATTCTTAATAGTCTTGCAATGCCTGCTCGGGTTAGTTCTTTGAATGAATAGAGATAATAAATGTATGGGGGTTCCAATATCAAGTGTACCACCTGGTTATTGCTTACCCAACTAATACGTGTTGCTTGGTGATAAAGGAAAACAGCTAGAAAAATAATTAATAAAGTGCACCATCTGCTTATTGTTTTATACATAGTCGCTTGATTCTTTTTGTTCCTCTATAGGCCTCTGATCCTGTTTGCAGTGTGCAGGTAGGTTGTTCGACCACCTAGGTCGTAGGTTCTTTCCTTCCTGCCGATGGCAGGTACAAGACTCGAGCAATGGTTAATGGGCAAGCACTATATACACCATCCATCTATGCTAATATAACCTGTATTTTAAGAGCCAATGTATGCTATTACCAAGTGATCTGAATATTTTCTTTTAAGCATCAAGCTTTCATGTAATGGAATATAAGTATCTTTAAGTTGATTCTAAATCAATCTCATACATATACTTTGAATGCTTGGCTCGCTCTCGCTTTTTGCGCCATGGTCAAACGTGCAACGATGACTCTGTCTAATGTTTAGCACTTCAATATGTGCCTGAATAATATTAATGTACACTCTTTCAATACATGGCTTGCTTTCGGCCTTTGCACCATTGGCGCAACTGGTCATCTAGTAGATAACAGAACATCGAGAGCATCAAGTACATCATGAGGGGAGTGCAGAACAGACAACCATTATCATCCGCATCTCCATTAGCCCTAGCTGTCATCATTTCCATATCCATAGCCACCACCATCACCACCATCATAGTTCTCAGCAATCTAGTCATACTTGTAATCATGTCTCACACATGACATCCATTGTAAGACATATTATCAATCGATCAATCAATCTTCATGATGTGTTCTTCGTGTGATCTGATATTCAAGTGTGAGTGGTTCGGTAAGGTATGGGTTGAGGCAAGAGCCTAGCAACTCGATGTATTTGTTGGAGGGATCAATGGAAGTGCTTTGAATTAACGTCCCATATGTGTGAAATAAAATTGTTTCATAGTTGTCTCTTGTCTTGTTCGTGTTCTTCATTCTTGAAGGTACACAGGATCAGGGAGAACGATCCATGGAGAGGCTAAGCAAAGGGAGACTGTGAAGTGTTATTCTAAACACCAGCGCCAAAAAGGTTTAGTAGGGTAACACCGATCCTATTCCTAAGGATTTAAGAGGTGTAATCATTAAACGTCAATGCTTTTGTCTGATTATTGTAATCTTAACTATCAAGGCAACCCCGCATGACAGATAGGGCCTTCGGTTGGACAACTAATACTTGATGCAAGACGCGTGCTGGTCAAGATGTAATTTGGACACATCTCCCAATTTGATTTGTAACAAGCACATCTCGAAGGGTGACTTCTAGCACACAAATTAAGATTATATTTGGTCCCATCATAAATATATGGTAAGCATTAAGACCTCATATCCATGCCCTTTTTTATTATAAGTGTTTTCAGTGTCAAGTTTGATTTATGATTCGGTCAAAAGTTGGAATTAATTCTTTAGCAAAAGCCGTGTTGAGACCGTAGCTTAAAGGGCAGCGTCCTCCCGTGGGTTCAATAACCCAGGGTCACCTCTGGGGATAAAAGGCGAGAATCCCTTCTACTCCATTCCGGGTCACACAAAGAAAGTAATCAAACCTTTTTCTGGCGTTGTTGCCGAGGAGGCATTGTGTGCCTATTTTTTTAAAAGGTTTTTGTTAAAAATTTGTTTCAGTTTTTAGCTTACTTTTTGTTGCATGTCTTTTCAGTAGAAAAGCACAAAAATTATCATGGCTCTTAATCTTTGAAGCTTTGCTAATCCTAGCAATAGTTTCATGCCTGAACTTATAGGACAACCTGATGTTGCCGCCACTGAGTATGCGATAAAACCAAACCTAGTCTTTATGGTTCAACAAGACCAATTTGAAGACTCTGCTTCTGAGGATGCCGGTATGCACTTGCATAATTTTTTTGAATTCTGCAAGATGACACACGTTAGAGATTATGATCCTGACGCTTTGAATTTGTGTCTATTTCTTTTCTCTTTGAGAGTAAAAGCAAAAGAATGGCTTCTAGCTTTTCCTAGAGGCAGTTGATGAGTGTTAATTTTACACTCTTGTAACCTAAGTTTAAACCGATATATTTCCTGAAAACCAATATATTTGCGCCAATATTGCTACTGATAACTAATGAATGCATATGATTCCAATTATCCTATCTTTATTTTGTTCCCACATGAAATGGGATATTTATGGACGAAATCAAGCTAACACATGAAAAGGAATAAAGTGGAGATAGAGAAGATCAAGTGAGAGGCGAACTAGAGGAAACAAAACATTCCATGCGACCACACCTACTCGTATGAACCTTTATAATGGGTCCGACGCCAAATGGATAGCAAATAATTGAGTACATTGAGAACATCGTGAGGGGAGCGCAGAACTGATTAGTCATCATCATTCCCATCTCCATCAACCCTAGCCGCTGCCATTTCCATCTCCATAGCCACAACCTTAACTAGCACCATAGTTCTCAACAATCTAGTCATACTTGTAATCGTGTATCACTCACTGCATCCACTGTAAAACATATTTATTGATCAATCAATCTTCATGATGTGTTCTTCGTGTGATCTGATCTCCATCTGTGAGTAGTCTAGTAAGGTATGGGTTGAGGCAAGAGCATTGCAATCCGATATATTTGTTGGAGGGATCAATGGAAGTGCTTTGAATTAATTAGCATCCCCGTATGTGTGAAATAAAATTGTTTTATACTTGCTCTTGTCTTCTTCGCGTTCTTCATTCCTGCAGGTACACAGGATCAGGGAGAACGATCCATGGAGAGGCTAAGCAATGGGAGATTGTGAAGTGTTATTCTAAACACCAGCGCCAAAAAGGTTTAGTAGGGTAACACCGATCCTATTCCTGAGGATTCAAGAGGTGTAATCATTAAACGTCAATGCTTTTGTCTGATTATTGTAATCTGAACTATCAAGGCAACCCCACATGACAGATAGGGCCTTCGGTTGGACAACTAATACTTGATGCAAGACGCGTGCTGGTCAAGATGTAATTTGGACACATCTCCAAATTTGATTTGTAACAAGCACATCACGAAGGGTGACTTCTAGCACACAAATTAAGATTATATTTGGTCCCACCATAAATATATGGTAAGCATTAAGACCTCATATCCATGCCCTTTTTTATTATAAGTGTTTTCAGTGTCAAGTTTGATTTACGATTCGGTCAAAAGTTGGAATTAATTCTTTAGCAAAAGCCGGGTTGAGACCGTAGCTTAAAGGGCAGCGTCCTCCAGTGGGTTCAATAACCCAGGGTCACCTCTAGGGATAAAAGGCGAGAATCCCTTCTGCTCCATTCCGGGTTACCAAAGAAAGTAATCAAACCTTTTTCTGGCGCTGTTGCCGAGGATGCATTGTGTGCCTATTTTTTTTAAAAGGTTTTTGTTAAAATTTTGTTTCAGTTTTTAGCTTACTTTTTGTTGTAGGTATTTTTAGTAGAAAACCACAAAAATTATCATGGCTCTAAATCTTTGAAGCTTTGCTAATCCTAGCAATAGTTTCATGCCTGGACTTATAGGACAACCTGATGTTGCCGCCACTAAGTATGAGATAAAACCAAACCTAGTCTTTATGGTTCAATAAGACCAATTTGAAGACTCTGCTTCTGAGGATGCCGGTATGCACTTGCATAATTTTTTTGAATTCTGCAAGATGACACACGTTAGAGATTATGATCCTGGCGCTTTGAATTTGTGTCTATTTCTTTTCTCTTTGAGAGGAAGAGCAAAAGAATGGTTTCTAGCTTTTCCTAGAGGCAGTTGATGAGTGTTGATTTTACACTCTTGTAACCTAAGTTTAAACCGATATATTTCCTGAAAACCAATATATTTGCTCCAATATTGCTACTAATAACTAATGAATGCATATGATTCCAATTATGCTATCTTTATTTTGTTCCCACATGAAATGGGATATTTATGGACGAAATCAAGCTAACACATGAAAAGGAATAAAGTGGCGATAGAGAAGATCAAGTGGGAGGCGAACTAGAGGAAACAACGCAAAAGACAACATTCCATGCGACCACGGCTACTCGTATGAACCTTTATAAAGGGTCCGGCGCCAAATGGATAGCAAATAATCGAGAACATTGAGAACATCGTGAGGGGAGCGCAGAACTGATTAGTCATCATCATTCCCATCTCCATCAACCCTAGCCGCTGCCATTTCCATCTCCATAGCCACCACCTTAACTAGCACCATAGTTCTCAACAATCTAGTCATACTTGTAATTGTGTACCACACACTGCATCCACTGTAAGATATATATATTGATCAATCAATCTTCATGATGTGTTCTTCGTGTGATCTGATCTCCATCTATGAGTAGTCTAGTAAGGTATGGGTTGAGGCAAGAGCCTTGCAACCCGATGTATTTGTTGGAGGGATCAATGGAAGTGCTTTGAATTAATTAACATCCCCGTATGTGTGAAATTAAATTGTTTCATACTTGTCTCTTGTCTTGTTCGTATTCTTCATCCCTGCAGGTGCCCAGGATCATGGAGAATGATCCATGGACCGGCAAAGGGAAGGGAAACCGTGAAGTGTTATGCTGAACACAAGTTATAGAAAAGTTTAGTACGGTATCACGGACCCTATCCCTGGGGATTTAAGAGTTGTAGACAAGAAATACGCAATGCTTTTGTCTGATTATTGCAATCATAATTATCGAGACAACCCCGCTTGTCGGATGGCACCTTCGGTTGGACAAATTGACTCTTGATGCAGGACGCGTGCTAGACAACATGTAATTTGGACACATCTCCCGCTTCAATTCATAACAAGCACATCTTGATATGCGACTTCCATCACACAAATTAAGATCATATTTGATCCCGTCATAAATATATGGTCGTAAGAATTAAGACCTCATACCATGCATGTGTTTTATTATAAGTGTTTTCAATGTCAAGTTCGATTTATGACCCGGTCAAAAGCTGAAATTAATTCTTTAGCAAAAACTTCTTTGAGACTCTAGCTTAAAGGCCACATTCATCATGTGGGTTTGATAACTCAGGGTCACCTCTGGGGAAAAAGGCGATAATCCTTTTTGTTTAATATCTAGATCACCAAAGGAAGTAATCAAGTAGTCCCCGCGCAGCCGCAACACGTTGGTGAAGCATCCCGTTGGCCGCAATAATCTTCTTTTCCTTCGCCAGCGCTGCCATGTTGGCCGATGGTCCCTTTTTCCGGTTTGCTTTGCCAAGGTGGGTACTGTGGTCACTCTGAAGGAACTACCAATGGAAGACGTCGACGTTCTGTTGCCGCCGAGGTTCCTTCCTTGTCGTCGTCTTTCTAGTGGTTGTGCCACAAAATTCATGGCCGATGGTGGGTCTCCGGCACTGGCGCTAGGGGTGCAGCGGGGGAGGGCCTACCCATTCGCCCATCACAGGGAAGGGTCGACCGACATAGGCTATGACAGCAGTGGCAGTAGGTGATGGCGGGAAGCGGTGGGGTGGGCCGGAGGGGGTGTGTGAGTTTTACTCACTCGCATGGCCGCAAACCAAATATAAGAGAGATAAAAGTTCTTCTCTTTTGTAGGTTATCTACAGATGTACTAGTATACTCCATTTATGGTCGGCTCTACTACATGTGGAGAATCGAGACCTGTTTACGGAGGTGTGTGCACGCTTGGAGGCCATGGCGAGGGATACTTTAACCCGAAATGGATGGCAGCATGATCTTCGGATTGGGCCTCCTACATCTTAGGCATTATATAGTCATGATTACTTGTATTCTGCCTTCTATGTTATTTGGAACTTGGACTTGGTTATGGCTATGTGCATCTAGTTATGCAGGGCTGGGTGTAATGCTTAAACCTTTTAAGTAATAAAGCACACTTTATCAAAAAAAATAAGAGAAATAGGGGGCAAGTTTTAGGGGTCAAAAACTCGAATTTAATTAAGTTTTGGCCTTTTGGGTATAAGGTATCTGCAAGTTGGCAATTTTTTGTTCAAAAATCATTTTTGCTCCTTAAATACGAATTCTGAGGGGACTGCTAGAGATGCCCTACCATAATACAATCTAGAGCTAACACCGCATAAAAACATCCCCCTAGCCTGATTTTGTGTGCTATCCAAGGTCGAGCGTTAGCCTTGAGTTACTTTTCAATCAATGATAATGGTAGAAGCTCCCAAGTCCCAAGAACGACAAGAGTGAAAGTTAGGGTATGTAAAATGGTGCTATCTTAGGGCCCTTCCCAATGCTTCACTTTGTATAGATGCTAAGACAATTAAGAGGAGAAAGATGTGTTTGGTGATCCAGGAAGAACCAATGACAAGCGGGCGAACTTAGGCAAAATATTTAAATGATGCAAGCTCATCAATGCACGAAAGAGTTTAGTAGCTAAATCGTTAAATGAATGAAGCTTAGCTACAACAAGTTAAACACCTATGCATTGGAGACTATAATTGATAAAGTATTTAATGCACTTAGAGTGTTACATAGGGTAAATGTTAAGGCGGAGAGAAATCACAAGAAAAGACTTGTCTTCCCATATTTAAGAGATGATCTATTAGCACAATATGTCTCACTAAATTTTTAGGAATAACTAGTTATTTAAAATAAGCCTAAAAGATATCATTGTAGACATGTTTTTATTGTCATCTCTAAATTGCATGAAATTATTAAGATAAGAATGTCATATCAACCACTGTTCATGCCCTTAGCTAATCCTCTAGATCAAGAAAAGGGTAATCGGTGTAGCCAACAACTGGATCAGAGGTGTAGAACGTGCGCCTGTCATACTTATTCAGAGCCACGTTCCTCCTGAACCTCTCCGGCAGAAACGGGTTACTAGCTAGCTATAGTAATCAACTGACATGTGCGACAGGTTGAAATCGCCCATCTTGTATTGAGTCAGGAGCGGAGTCGTCGTCTTCTTCTCCATGCTTCCTTCAAGGGAAGTGGATTTTTCAGCACCACGGCCTTCTTCTACCTACGTCAGTAAGAGTAGTGGCGAGCTCGCGGTTGCTCGATGGGCTATATATCCGATGAGAGGAGACGGAGTAGTCCCGAAAATCCACGTCCAGTCCCGGAGTAGTCCACCTTCAGCCCCGTGTTGTCGAGCTTCTATTGCGTCAAATTAAGTTAAGTGGACTAGTGGTAATGCACGTGATTGACCTTTCTGGCTGTGTAATTGTCTAGGTTTGTTTTAACTTTGTTGTGTATTATGGCTGCTTTTGTGCATGCCTGTGCGACTGCGTAAATTTCGACCAATCAAAGCAAGGCAACGGAACTTATATGTACAGCGACAGGGGCGGAGCCAGAAATTTTCGCCAATGAGTTCACTCACTAACTAGTTCTGAAATTTTTGTATGAACTAAGCCCTATTTTGTGACATATCGCAATGAGATTATATCTGTCAAGGAAAGCACAATAAATATGAATATGATATCACTTAATTATCACACATATTTTTTTAGTTTAAAATTGAAGAGAGCATAACATACAGATCGGATGAAGGTATAAAGTCACTTGTTTATATATTATAAATAGAGTAGTACCAAAATAAACTTTTCTTACATCTAACAAATGACCTCGATGTCCCTGCATCATTATCTTTGATCAGGTGATCGACTTCCCTTCTTTAAAAAATATCTTTCCATAGCCTACATCAGTCAAAGTCCATGAAAAAAAGAATTAGAAATGGTATGTTTAGGGCATATCTAGATGTGCTCTAGTTATTGCACATCTAAGTGAGTGAATCAAATATAAAGAGAAAAAGAAAAAAAAATCCACAAGAAGAGAAAATTCCTTATTTGACACTGTCTTAAAATCTGGTTCCTTATTTGACATTGGAAAAAAATTTCTTCCATATTTTACATTAGTCCTAAATTTTATTACCTATACGACACTTCCGTCCATTTTGAATCTAAATGACACCTGAAAAGACGACTTTGCCCCTCATGCGGTATGTGTGTGCGGGCGTGTGTGCTGTTGCGTGTGTGGGTGCACGCGCACATGTGTGCTGCTGCTACATGTATGTGTGTATGTGTGCCTCTGCGTGTGTGTTTGCTACCGCGTGTGTACATGCGCGCGCGTGTGTGTGCTGCTGCTGCTGCGCGTGTGTGTATGTGTGTGCTGCGTGCATGTGTGTTGCTGCCTGTGTATGTGTGTGTGTGCTACGTGCGTGTGTGTTGCTGCGTGTGTGTGCGCGCGTGCATGTGTGTTGTTGCGTGTGTGTGCACGTGCGCGTGCGTGTTGTTGCGTGTGTGTGCGCGCGCGTGTTGTTGCATGTGTGTGCGCGTGCGTGTGTTGGTGCATGTGTATGTGTTGCTGCGTGTGTGCTTTTGCCCTTGCATTGGTGCTACGTGTGTGCGGTATTGCCCCTCCCCCAACGCACATATCATATGAGAGATAAAAGAATCTTTTCAGATATCATTTAGGTTTAAAATAAACGAAAATGTCATGTAAGAAATAATTTTAGTATCAAATAAGAAAGTAAGTTTTAAGATAGTGTCAAATAAGGAATTTTCTCATTCTTAATCTTAATCGTGCGCTATTGCGCTTGCCGTCGGGCGTCGCCGCGTTGGCGACTGAGGAGAGAGAGGCGAGGCGAGTTGGGAAAGGACAGGCGTGCGGCCGCCGTCCGTGTATACATCGTACAGGTATCGATCTATAGTAACGAACAGGCTGACGGTGGGCTTTTGGGCATTTTTATTTAGTCTATTCATGTGGCGTTAGTAGCCTGATGGGGTGTTTCTCCATAAAAAAGTAGCTTCTTGGGGTCAGGCTTCAATTTTTACTGGGGTCAGGCCTAATATGTGGTGCATGTTATGCACGTAGCCGGCAAATTTCATTGGGTTCATCTGAAGCCAATGGTACAACGCTGGCTCCGCCCCTGTACAGCGATTGCACCAAAAGAAAAGCATCTATCAACAGTTGGCGTGTTGATGCGAACGGCTACTTGCCGATGATATCTACTCTCTCCGTTTTTAAATATTTGTTTTTTTAAGATTTTAAATGAACTACCATATACGGATGTATATAGACATATTTTAGAGTATAGATTCACTTATTTTATTTCGTATGTAGTCATTTGTTGAAATCTCTAGAAAAACAAATATTTAGAAATAGAGAGAGTCAACTCATGTCATCGCAAACCTCTTTTTACCGGTGCCGGGATCTACCGGTGAACCCCTAGCCAATAAGAGCAAGACAACACATCAAGTCATTTATATACGGGAGTTGTATTTGTATTCCCCCCTTTGGACAGGATTCCTGCTCTGTATTCCCTAAGCTAGGTCCCACCACCTAGGATGCCCCACCACGTGCATATCCAAGACGCCATATCACGTGCATGTCTAGGACAGCGGCACCATAACCACATATTTCACTTTTTCAAAAGACTTATTTGAATTCTCTCAATCACATATTTCAGTTTTCATATCACTTATTTTTTTAGTTATTCCAATGTATTTTTTTCACGTGAAATGATTATTACAAAGGCGTGACAGAAAAGTTTAGAGTGAAATATTTAGTAAACTTACCGGTTTCAGTATATTTGACTTCTAAAAGAGTGAAATCTGTTTAGAAGTGAAATTGGAAGGAACAGTTTGAATAATCATTTTCAGTCTTTTAAATTGAAATTTCACTCTTCAGTATATTTGAAATGGATTCTTTTTCATTTTTCAGTATGTGTAATTAGCAGAAAAGAGTGAAACTGATTATTTGAAAGTAGTCACATAATCCATTTCAAATAAATTAACTTACAAGTTTCGATTAATTTTTCCCAATAGCAGTTACGTATATTTCAGAGAAGTAATTTCATATATTTTCTCAGAAATTAGTTTCACAGCTTGCAACAGCCCATTTAAATATCAGTTTCACATATTTTGCACAACTCAACTACACATAGCTATTTCAATACATATCTCACTGATTTCAACTCTTTCAAATATTAGATTTGAATTATTTGAAAAACTCGTTTCACTCGCTTCAAACAACAGATTTCAATTCTTCCAAAAACACAAGTTAATCGTTAACAAAAACTAGTTAAATTGATTTCAGTTCTTTCAAAAACTCTATTTCAATTATTTCAAAAGATAATTTCACTTGTTTCTAAATAATAAATTCACTCAATTGCCGGAACTGATTTCAAGTCTTTTAAAGACCATATTTCAATTTCATGTTTCACAATGATTGAAACTGATTATTCAACTCTCAAAGAACTGATTTTGATTCTTCAAAAAATAAGATTTCAATCCAATAAAAAACATACACTACCATATTTTACAAAATACTGAAACTTAATATTTCAAAAGAGTGGCATAAATAATTTTTTTTGCAATGTCATTTCAGTTATTCCAATTCCAATTTCATATTTCACAATGATTGAAACTGATATTTCAACTCTGAAAGAACTGATTTCAATTTTTCAAAATAGAAGATTTCAATCCAATAAAAAATATACACTACCATATTTTTAAAAATAGTACTGAAACTTAGTATTTTAAAGAGTGGCATAGATAATTTTATTTTTTTGCAATGTCATTTCACTTATTCCAATTCCAATTTCATATTTCACAATGAGTGAACTGGTTATTTCAACTATCAAAGAACTGATTTTAATACTTCAAAAAGAAGATTTAAATCCTTTCAAAAACATATTTCACTATCATATTTTACAAAAGAATGAAGCTTAGTATTTGAAAGAGTGAAATCATTCTGTAAATGAGTGAATCCGTATTTTTAAATTAGTGCAATAATTTGTTTGGAATGAGTAAACTTTGTTCATTGAAATAAGTGAATCATTTTTTAATGAGTAAAATCGGTTGTTTGAAACTCGTTTGAAATATATTCAAGATTAGTCTTGTTTTAAAGATCACATTGTCATGAAATCAAATATATAAAAATATGAAATAACCAGACTTGTGTTTAAAAGATATTGGTGAATTAATATTTCACAAGAAAATAAATGCTAGTTTCTCTATGGGTGAAGAGGACTGTGAGTGTGCATGCAGTACTAGATATAAAAGTAGTGGGGACGTGGTCAGGTATTTGTCAGAAGGTGTCGGCTGTATATAGAAATGCATTGCACAAACGAATCTTTCTGACTTTATACGCTCAATGCATGCACACATCTGAATGCCAGAAGCAACGATGGATGCTTCACTGGTAGCTCCCGGCTTCGGTAAAAAAACTTTTTCGCTTGCGTCACTTTGTCAAAAGTGACATCGCCCAGCAGTAGTGAGGAAATCCTTAAACACTTCAGGTCAAAGAAAAACAACATCCAAGCGAGTAGCACAAAAGCTATCAACTTAATGCCAAGCACGAATACAGGAGACACCAAACCTAACAGAACCAACCTAGACTACTAGGACGGAACCATGCCCCCTTCAGAGGCCACCGGACACCGTTGCATCAAACACAGCAAGCCTGCCCTCTCGCTCCGGGCCATGGAGTGCTGCTAGAACCATGGTGACAACGCGGGAACATGTATACCATAGGAGACCATCGAGGCCACCCCATGCCAGAGTCAAGGATTCCACATCCAAAACAATAAGGTGTGCATCAAGGGCCGTCCCTCATGATGTCCACGTCAGCATGGACGTTACTACTATTTGAGATGGCCAATTGGAGAGAGGGTTGATGTCTGGCATGTCTACGTCATCGAAAAAGATCGATGTAGCGTATTGACTGCCCGGCGCTTCTCGTTTGCTTCGTCGAGAAGGGAGAGAGAGACAGTCGAAACAGAAGCCGCCTCGAGCCCCTCACCCCTTTCTCTTTTTCTCTCCCATGACACGCAACCTTTCCTTCCTCTTTTTCCCCCGATCTGCTCGTTCCAATTCTTGGCCATCGGAAGGAGGCAGCCAGGGGATGGGAAGGCCGAGCGGAAGAGAAGGATGAGGGGACGCGGCTGTGAGTACGCCACCGACCATGCCGATCGGGTGGGAAGAGAAGTCGGCGGCGGCGGCGGTTTCGATCTGTGATCTGCCACCAGCGCCGCCGGAGGGACGGAAGAAAGCATCTGAGGTCAGCCTGATCTCTCTCATCTTCCCATTCCTTCTCCGCCTTGTCTCAACGCACGCAGATGGCTGCAGGGGCGGCGCGGGCCTGGGCTCGGGCAGCCATCATGGCGTTAGATGCGCCGGCGGGGGCCTCTTCCTCGTAGCAAGGCGTGGCCCTGCTCTTTCCCATGGCGCTGATGACAAGGCGGGCGGCGACACCAGCTCTCGTCCCGAGGAAGCCGCGGGAGGACGAGTACAAGCCAGACCAGATCGACGTGCCGCCCTGCCACAACTCCTTCTCCTGCGGGTTGGTTGCTGCTGTTGCTGGTGCTGTTCGTGTCCGATTCGATTGGCCTGCCGTTTGCGGGAGGCTGCAAGATTTGTTGGTGAGCTTTTCCTTTTCTTCCTCTCTGTTCTAATAGGTGTTTAGATGTGCTCAGATTTTGGATATGCTCATATCTAAACAAATTCCTTTGGATGCATCGGTTAATTTGTAGGAACCAATTTTGAAAAGACTGAATCTACCACGTATCCAAATGGAGCAGCTGCAATCGTTATATACCCAGAATGATGCTTTTATATGTCTGAATTTTCACAAGTATTGCTAAACTTGGCCCTAGCGAAGTGGCAAGTGTACTGCTGTAGTTAGCCTACTACTTCAGTTATATGAACCTACAAATGGCAAGTGAGCTCTTTTTATCTTTTGCTATTACGTTCATCCCTTCTTCCAGGACTTCCTGATTTAGAGAAGAATAGATATAGTGAAGTGCACTCTATGGTGTGTTTTCTTTTGTTTCCGATTATGCTGCTGCTTGATCTATAACTAAAGGGTACATAGTCCAACTCTGTATTCTGAGAAATGCATTTTTTACTCCGCTTCGTAGTAATATGTTTTTCACCAACATATATTGTGACAGGAAAGAGATGTTTCATGAATTGACAAATAAATTTTGGCACCTGCTGTTCTCACCTCTCGATGCTTTGCATCTGATAAGTATGCCATAGGTTTTAAGGCGACACTTTTGTCATGCAAAGCGGAACTAAAGTAGCAAATAACAGAAATTGTGATTTCTGTAATGCACATCTGCTAAAAAAAACTTATGAGTTAAGAAAAGAAAATATGTTGTCGAAAAAATTTAGGGCAGCTTACATAAGAATCAAATCCTATATTGATTACAGGTCTTTTTACTATGATGTTTTTCCTTGCATTGTTCTTTTTTTGGCTGGATTTTTACCTTTCACTGTTACATCATATCTTTGTTCGCCTTGAGGTACATATTTCTCTTATCAACAATTCTAGCACAACATTCGAAAGAAATACTTAAATTCCTTTTGATTATAAGACATGCAGAGTTAAAAAATAGTTAGAATTTGAGAATCAACTAGGAGTGAGGTTAAAGTACTGATCCCTCTTTATCCCTGTAACTTCATCTACCAAATTTCCTTTTGTTTTAATGGCAGACTGGTTAGTTGATTCCTACGGATTTCTTCTCTAATAAGGTCATGGTGACGTATACCAGAGTCCCAAAATATTTATCATTCTTTGAAGCTTTGCAAGGGGGAAGGCTAAGACATGGATCAAATTTTCGGAAACAAGCCGTGTGGACTCAAATTAAGTGCGGATGAAACCCTCTGAGGCTCTGACCATAAAGGTGATTTTTTTTAATACACTTTAGTATTGGAGAAGGAATTAGTGAAGGAGGGATACATCATGTTTATTGTCTTCTGATTGTCTTCATGATAATTTCCTTGAAGAGAATAAAGAAAGGTGTTCTAAGATTTGTGGCATAAGACAATAACAGATACTGAAATCTTGGCAACATAGGTGAGACCTGTGTGTTCGTAAGAATATTTTCTTCCGTGTACTAAATAAAGATACGGTTGTAGCTTATCATTAGATGCACATTATTTATTAAAAAAGGTGTTGTTTTCATTTGTGCATGCTCTACCCAGATGCGTTAATGATTATAGGTGAAATGTATTTGCACATAGATACTTTAGCTACACTAAATTAATTTTTTAGATAAATTCTGCTATCAGGTAGGACAGATGGGAAGCAGCATTTCAGAGCGTAACGACTGGTGAGATGACGCCTCCTTGGTCTGCTTCATGGCTCCATGGACGTGGTCCTGACTGCGGTGGATTTTAGTCTTGTTTCCTTCTTTGCAACGACCATGCTGCTACCCCTCTTTGCTAACATGTGTTCTGTTTTTGCAGATTGGTGTGAAGTGAGCACACATTTGTTGATCGTTAGTCTACCGCTTGTTTCCTGTTCTCTTCATTACTTCCTTCCTGCCGTACCACTGGTGAGATGTTGTCTCCTCATGCTTTTATCCGTTCATATGAGTGATTCAATGTTGCTGTTGGACTGGTTTATTGTGTGGATGGGGTGGCGCTCGTCAGGTGTTTGTGCTTATGCTCCACCCATGACCTGCTTTAAAAATTGTCTTGTCAGGATTTGTATTCATTGCACACCCCGCTGCAGATCCGAGCAGGCACCTTGCATCCTTCCTTTTGCACTGTGAATCTTATTACTTAACCAGATCTGCGTATATCTCGTGTGTTAACCAGATCTGGATATATCTCGTGTGATGATCTGCGTCATGGATGGCTGATGAGTATTCAGTGATGTCTGCTATGTTGTGCGCTAAACGTTTCACCTTTTTTATGGTGTTTTTCCTCGAGGAAACTATTGCTCTGAGAACTAAAGTGATGAAGCACTTTTAAGCCCTCAAAATTTAGTTGTATGCTATTATCGTTGCACTTTATGTTGTTTTTCCAACTTCAGTTAACTTGCAGGATCGCGACAGTTATTGGAAGATGATGAACAAGTACATAGGATCAGATGTAATGTCAGTTATTACACTTCTAATCA
The DNA here is from genome assembly GCF_003073215.2 of Triticum urartu. Taxonomy (NCBI): domain Eukaryota; kingdom Viridiplantae; phylum Streptophyta; class Magnoliopsida; order Poales; family Poaceae; genus Triticum; species Triticum urartu. Next base: position 643,119,970 of record NC_053026.1, on the reverse strand, counting down.
TCATCTTTGAGCCTTTGGGAAAATGGCAGAGGTTTGTACTGGTGAGTTCTGGTTTAGAGTTCTAAATTTTTGTACATTTTACCTACCTTGCTTGGCAGATCAATTATGAAAAGTCTGAACCAGCATATTAGTCCTATGTTACTTAGTAGTTCAAGTTATGTCTAATTCTGTACTTTTGTAATTTCAGATGGACTATGCCCTTAAGTTTCCCTCTATACCACGCTGGAACGTCTAGACCACAAGAGGAACATAAAACATTTTGATGTTAGAGGTTCTCACATCCTGAAGACACAATACTTGTAAGATTCTCATTTCTGTAAAAAGACTCATAATTCAAATATTTTTAATTAGATATCATACTAAAATTTCAAACATTTTGCTGAACCAGGCCATATGGTGTCAACCAAGAACTTTTTTTGCTTTGGCTGTTGAATATATCACATTTTCTCAATCTATCTACCAGGATGAACTCTTGCATCTTGATAGATAATCTTGCTATTCTGATGTGTGGTCATGCAAACTTCCTTTTTTCTTTGAGATTTAAAAAATAAATTGTGGAACAGGTGGGTGAAAGAAAACATGTTGTACCAGCTACATTTTGCATGGCAAAAGTTGGCATATTGTTATCTCTGCTGCTGCTACGATTCCTCCCTTTACTTTCTGATGCTTGCATATCTTGAGCCAAAAACGATATGTGCTGCTGCAGTTCTCCTCCATACATTCTTTTCTTTAACTGTTGGCTCGCATTAGTACTGTACAATCACGTTATCAGCTCCAGCAGCTAGATTAGTACGCAGATTCACGCCTCAGGTGGCGCGCCCAGGGCGCGCCCCAGCCACTAGTGTAAGGATCAAGGCATGCCCAAAGCCGCTGGCCTAGTGCAACCAAAAGGGATCGGAGCTCCATGGTGATGTCTCCAAGAGGGTCACGACGCCATGCGCCACCATCGAGTCTGAAAAGAAGGACTAGGGTTTTCACTCGGACATGCACCGTTAGGGGACCTGCAACGCACCTCCAAGAGGGAAGCAACACCCATAAGCAACGTTGCCAGCGCCGAAGTGTAGAGCTTTCGCTTGAAACCTTACATGTGCCACTCGCAACACCCAGGTGCCGACCCAACTGGAGGGCGGATTGCCGCCGCCAGCTCGAAGCCTCCAGATCCAGACCTGAGGGCAGCCATCACTGAAGGTACAGTGACACCAGGATCACGCCCACCAATTCCCTTGCTACTACCCACATCGCCAAGATGAGGTGACACTACCGTTGTAGTGGTGGTGCTGCTTGCCGCAGAGCCAACCAGGCAAGCTCACCTTCCACTGTCGCCATGGCGTCCAAGACGAACTCTTGGCCGCCCCAAGACATGAACCTGCCGGAAAAGCAAGAACCTTGGAATGTACCCAACAACCAATTAGTGCAGAGGAACACTGGTTCCAGAGTCCAGATCCCGCCTGGATTCAGCCCCCACACCAATCGATATGTTCGGGGACAGGGATCATTGGCCCCTACCCACACCGCACTGCCGAAGTAACATTAAAACACGTCGAGTCATTGTGACAGGGGGGCTCCATGGGCCAGATCTGCCCTCTCCAGATCCGGCCAAGGATGCATCCGATGGACCGCCATCCTCACCCAAAGATCCACCAAACGCCACGCCATCGGTCACCGGAGGTTCGCACGCAACCACAACCGCAACCACCCCTGCCACCTAGGCGATACACCCTTGCGTGGGTGCACGCTTGAAGAGCGTCAAGAATCCGACCATCCACAAGACCAAACCATATGCCCGTGCCGCGTCAGACACCGTCGAGTGGGCCCGCCACCTCACGCACCCCGTCGCCACGCAGCAAGTATCACCGCCAGATCCTTGCCACCATGTGTCGCGTCGCCGTGGCAGCAAAGGCGAGCGAACAAGACCTGCCGCCACCTTCTGCAGCATCGCCACGGCTTTGCCAATGACTCCTCTAATGATGGCAGCGCGTGGGAGAGAGGAGGAGAAGGACGAGTGTGGCGGCGGTTAGGGTTCACATGATTTTTCATCGAAACTCATGTCACTTTACCAATACAACTGATATAGACAATGAAGGAGAAGAAATGGGTTCTGTCATGAGTGTCTTCTGGTTCCCATTTTTCCCGCGCACCATGAGGTGAGAGGAACCACACATTGATGACATGTTATAGAGCAGTTCTAGTCCTTTCTTCTGCTTTGTGTGAAAAAGGGCCCAAATCTATTAAAAAGGTTCATAAGAAGTACAAAGCATCCTAAACATAATAAAAATTGCATTAAACGGCTTGACCTTGTCGATGACAGTCAAGAAGTCTTCATGCACGTGCCCCTAAGGACTAGCTCCCCATAGATGTAGGCATTGCCATTGAACCCTTGAATTGATATAGAACTTGACACCAAATCTCGCCGGCGCGCACACAGCGAGAAACCCTAACCTCGCCTTCCGAAGGAGAAGGTGGGAATCTACGACGAAGCTCCGTCGACTCCATCCCAATGGAAAAACTCAAGGAAGATCAGATCTTCAAAGACCAAATCGAAGATGAAGCGCTGCCATTGGCCGGAACGCCCCTGTGAGAAAAAAAAATTCCAACCTAAACTGCTAGCTGGAGCTGAGGCACCTAGACCCCCTGCTTGGCACTGGCCGCCTGAGGGGTAGGCAGAGGGGAAGTGGATCTACGATCTTGCCAAGAAGCTTGGAGGGGATGGGTACCCTAGCTGCCACAAGCTGGAGAGGGAAAGAGAAGTCCTAATGGAGATCTAGTAATTTATAATATGCTATGTTCATGTGTTCTCGGTGTCGTTAATGCATCCAACACCAAAGAGCATGTGATATTGGAGCCCCGCAGATCGGCAAACCCTGATCTTGAAGTTAGGTGTCTCATGCTTTGACCTGCCTTGGGGGCTGGTGGACAGCGAAGAAGTGTGACGTGTGCTTTGATTAAATTCCCGCTTTGATCTTATGTGTTCCCGATCTTCTTGACCGACAGTTAGGCGATAAATCAACGGTTAGACAACTTGCCTTGTGAGGGGTGTATCCCCAACCACACCATGTTCAATGATTATAGATTCTGGCGTGGACTTATGCGGCTCTTCAAAACTTTCGATATTATTCTAGTCTGTGGCTCAATGTAATTTCCATCTTCTTCGGATTCATAACCCAAGTTATGGTCGAAAGTTGAGATGCAAAAGGTGAAGCTAGAGATGACGACTTCGAAGAATCCGAGTGTACCTTTTAGTTTTATCATGGATCTTTGTCGTTCATTTATATTTCAGTTGTTCGATTTGATGTACTTTATTGAATAAATCGATAAATTTGGATCATTTGCTAAAATAACACTTCACAATTTACCCAAAAAGTTAACAGTTCACGTCTGCTCAAAGGGATATTAAATAGAGATACAAACTTGAGAAATTAATACCTCTTTGAGTATATATATAGCAGGTCATGAACAGTTCTACATGACATAAAACATTTGACCGACTGATCAGCAGTTCAGTTCAGCCAATGTAACAGCATGCCTACCTACCAGGTTCGTCATGGAGTTCAATCTCAGCCTCACTCACTCACTCGTGCTATCTTAATAAATCAAAATTCCCTTATTTTCCTGATTTATCTCTCTTGGTTGGTTGTTGGGCGCTTGATATGTATTCCGGCCGGGCACCCCTAGATCAGAGGCAGCACGACGATTCTCTTGGCATGCCCATCTCTTCCACCGGAGGCGCGTCGACGATGGTCATCTGCACTCCATCCTCCCTCTCCACGAGGCGGCCCCTCCTCTCGCGATGCTCCTGGCAGTTTGCGCACCAGTGCAGGCAGCAATGGACCATACAAGGGTCGCATGGCGAGTTCTAGTGGAAACAAGTAGGAGGTAAAATCACTAGAATCAAAGTAGCAAATTCTGACCCAACATATGAGGACCTGACATAACCACAGAATGTAGTGAAGGGTTTCATATTTCCACCTTGAGATGGTACTTTTTCTGGAGCTCCTGACGGAAAATGCCGGTATAGGTACCACACAGCCACCAGCTGAACAGTAGACCTTCTCCAATAAGAAACGACGATCTTGGATCAACCCCATGGAATATTGCTGTCAGGATCGCAAGGGCGATCCCTCCTTCCACAAAGACGGCATGGCAAACACACGGTGCTGTCCATGGGGTATCCTCGTTAAGAGCCGCAACATTGCGCCCGAACAACACGCATGGACAGAAGCATCCAGTTCGGCCTAACACATGAAGAAATGCAGAGTTTTACTATCAGCTAGCATTCGGTGGAAACAACATGCTAGACATGGTCTCATCAAGAAGGATACATTAGTTTAAGAATGGAAGACAAAAATTAGAAGCCGTATGTTTATGTTCGACGGCTCGATGAGTCAGCTTTCGACGATTCCTTAAGCAGGATGACCATGAGACCATTATATATGAACTAACAGTGTATACAGACACAGCACATGCTTACCTAATAATAGAGTATAGTCAAGTCAGAGACACTACAGCTATAGCAAATGTCAGCAGAAATAAATAGGTTTAAAACAAGCGAGACAACTTGACAGTGCACACCTTGTTTTCTCGATAAAGGAATCTTTTATTAACTCATATTGTAGTATCAAGCGGGTACAAAGCATATTGAGTAGCCATCCGGCCTCGGCATGAATAGGATGCAAATAGTCAAAACGAACAGTCTCATAGTGTAAAGAAGACATTAAGGCAAACGTAAAATCATATAAGCCTGAAATTTTGACTATGTAGGAGAGGGTGGAGGTTCTCTCCGACGATTATGCCACCACACATGTTGGCTAAAAAGATATATTCTATTATATGATCCACTTATGTTCAAGAAGGGTGTGGATATGCATAACTGCTTACAATAGCAAAGATTTGCAGGTGACACGCAAGAGGCAAAAGAAAACATAAGTAAACATCTAATAAGTCAAGCAAGGAATAAATATACAATCAACCAACATAAATTTATCCTGATCTGCATTGCAAATTTGCAATACAAAATTCAAGAAACAATATATACTAATATATGGGCGAATGGTGAACAGATAGGTGAGGCACTTAATATAACATAAGTCAGAACAAATTTACCACTCAAGGTTGCTTAGGAACAATTTCAGACATTGTAAGTACAACATTTATTCCATGATTTATGAAAAATAAACACTATTCTTATTCATATTATCTGCACAGATGGGAAGTTAGTGTTCCCTTACTCTCTAAGCATAAAAAATTAAATGTAGTGTTAAACATGGTTAGTTCTACTCTAAACTTGTATATGTATATGCTCTCAGTGGGGAATTGGAGATTCAGGACCTTGATCCAACAAAATAAGTGCCCAGTTATGAAAATGTTGCTCAAGCTAATTATGGAGGAAGTTTTGAATACCTACAGAATAGATATGCCACTGTCGCCTCGGTTTTTTTTAGAACAAGAGGGACAGGGAATGCCTTCACTGCATTATAGAAGAAGAGAATTGCCCGGTTAATCAGGGATAACCGGGCAAAAAACCCGATACAGAGGCACAGTTAATTGAGAAAACCAGGCAAAAACCACACACACCACACGACTGATAAAGGGACAACATGCAACAACAAAAAACGCCCCCACAATTGATGAAGAGACAACATGCAAAAAACCCGACCACATGATTGATTAGGGCACAACGTGCAAACCCCCCCACAACCATGACAGACCCCACCGCCCGTGAAGCGCCGGAATGCCCCACCAACGCGGAGTGAAGCCACGACCCCACTCACAGGGCCACCGGCGCACCGCAGCCCGGGGTCGCCATCCCGGCATCCAACCAGCAAACTCGAGACCACCGTCTCGACTTCCACTACCTCCGCCAACGAGACCAATCAACACGGCACAACCAACAGATGTAGGCTGGGCCTCAAAAGGCGAAGCCCCCAAGGGGGAAGTGACAAAGACTCCACCATCACCTCTGTTTTAGATTGAGTATCGTACACTATTGATTCTGGACAAACATTTATTGGTCAATATTTGACCTATTGGCATAGGATAGATAGTACTCAAAGTAGCGGGCATCGAATTCTTGGTAAACCAGGATCTATTTAAATGGGGTTCACATACTAGAGGGACATTTTCTGCACATATTATGTAAGTATGTCACGTGTCTTGGGGTCTTCTTGACTTCTTTGCAATGTGTTGATAAGTCTCTACACTCTCAATTTTTGTGGGAACGGCGATGTTATTCTGGTCTATCTTGTTTTGTCGGAGTGGCCTCATCTTTCCAAAGAACGAAACTACATCTTTTATGTGATTGTTTCTCTTATGTACCAATACGGTGTGGTCGAGGGCTGTCATACAACATCTGCGACACCAAGATCAAATGGAGCTTCGCACCAAGAGCATGTAATGACCTAGTGGAGAATTTATGTCCTGGCTTGGATCATGTGCTTCTCACAGTATTCTTAGTGCTTAAGTTTGCTTCTGCTTTGTGGCATGTCTCACACATTTTTGACTAGGTTGTGTTTTAATTGATTGAAATAAACACCGTAATAAGATTTACGCTGCATGCATCAACGATTCAGAGGGCGGGTAAGAAAAGCTTCCATTTTACAAGAGAAAAATGCAACCCAGTGCATTGGTTTTACTACAATCATTAAGCTACCAACAAAAAGTTGCAATCAAGAAAGTCAAGTATTTGCACAACAATTAAGGAATTACACAACTTAAAAATGAGCATTCCTCCTGTTCAAATTCCTTGACATTGCATTGAACGGTCAAAATTTAGATGGTTATAAACTCAAGTGTAGGAATTTTACTAATCGATCTACTGAGAATCTCCGTGCCTGTGACAGTATGTTGATTCAACATGAATGGAGAGAACTATTCTGAAAACAGATCGATGGGCACATGCATGGCCACATCGTTTTTGTTTTGTCCGATCAATCGAGTAGCCGAGACAACGGATCAGAGAATCGAAATGGGAAGGCAGGATTAATTACGTACAGATCGCGGGGTCGGCGGTGCATCCGAAGATTCCGGTGCTCCAGGGCTCGTCGGCCGGCAGCTGGTAGGACTCCGGCAGGACCTGGCCGCACTCGGCGCACCATCTGCACCCGGGCTGTGCATCGACCAGATCAAATATAGGCAAGAGATCAGTGGATTGAGAATCAATGAGGATGGAACGAGATGGATCGAGGAAGGAGAACGTACCCGTGGGACGTGGACGGGCTGGTTGAGCTCGCCGGGGCAGATGTCCTCGGCGGGCGCCTCCTGGTCCCGGGTGAGCTTCACGTAGCGCGGTGCCTGGCTCTCCTCCGCCATTGGTCGCTTTCCTCGCCGGCCAGCCACGATGGGCCCGAGTCCAAGGGAAGGATTGGACGATCAGATTCATGCAAAGTAGTTTCGGGCGAGACAATCCGGACCGTTCGCGTCGCACGGCTCCATCCCAGTGCGCCATTGGGCTCCGCTCGCGTCGCACGGCTCCGTCCCGATCACACGGCCAGCGGGGAGTTCATTCTGCCGTTTAAGGACTATCAAACCATCTGCATCCCTTCGCGCGGAGCTGTCCGGACGTGTTTTGTCATCCAATGTGGTATTTCATCCGTCCGCGGACCGGTTCGATCGTCCGTTTTTCCGTAAACTGCAGGCAAGATTAGGGAGGCTGTGTGGGAGTTCGGACATTAGTTACATAGGACTCTGACACCCCCTACCTCACTGAAATCCCCTCCTGGTCCCTTTTTCTTCCACTCCACCGTACTCCCTTTCCTTTCATCCGCACCCTCGTGGTCTGGCGCCGCCTTTGTACCTCTCCGGCCGCCACTAGGCATCCTCGGATGTCCGCAGACCCCACCCACGCGATTGCCCACCTTGGACTACGCCGATGTACACCCAAGAATCCCTCCGCAGTCTGGTACCCTTCTCACCCCTGTCGACGCCGTCCATGGCAGATACCGCGCCCGGCAGGTGTTTAGTCAAATGTCATTGAGTTTTTTTAACTTCTTATTGTTTTTCAGAAAAGCACAATGACAGGGTACTCATTGTTTAAGGGTGACTTTGTTGTGCGATGCGAGGTTGGCCATTTCTGAGACAAGGGTCCGTCCTTTTGGCAAAACTTGCATGCTTCGTTTCATGAGCGAAAGAACTTCGCACCCTACGACATGCATGTTATCCATGCACGCATTCTGAAGTCACTAACGCATCGGCGGTACACCATCTGCAACTGCATCATGAAATTTTGCGATGCGCCATTGGGCTCGTCAACCATGGAGATCATAAGTGTCGGTACTAAAACCGGCAGACCTCAGGTAGGGGCCCCGGGCTATGGATCTTGGATCGATGGGTAACAGGAAACGAAGGGGACAATATTTACCTAGGTTCAGGACCTCTCGAAGAGGTAAAACCCTACGTCCTGCTTGATTGTATTGATGATGATGTATCGAGTACACGCTTGATCTACCTCGAGATTGTATGTTGTGTTCAAACCTTAAGGTGAGTAAAGATGAATCTGTCTCTATGAACTAAACCCCCCATCTTATATAGGCACAAGGGGTATCTAGGGTTACATATGGTCGGTTGGTAACTGTGGAAACACGTGCCAATAGCCGGAGCAATCCTTGGGGTACACGTCAAGTCTTCGGCAGAGTGCATCTTTACCACGCCAGGGTTTGAGGCCTCCGGAGTCCTTCCTTATGCAATCGGTGGGCCATAAGCTTGGCCCATGGACTGTGGGCCAACTAGGTTGGTATCCCTTAGTCCAGGACACCGTCAGTAGCCCTGAACTTGTCTTCGGAGCTGGGACAACAATCTTCCTCAGGCGAAGGACTTCGGCTTGGGGTCTTCAGCTTGACAGGAGAGTTCCTCCCTCCTGGTGTTTGTTCATATGAACCTTGGGCTTTCTCTGTGCAAAGCCGCTCTCCGAGCTCTCCTTCTAACGGGGCCACCCATCAAAGGTATATGAAAGTTTTAGAATATTGGCGTGAAACAATCAAAAATAATAGATATGACGGAGACGTATCACATATCACAGGGTTTGGATGCACCGACGAAGTTTGCACCAACTCTCGAGGTGAGAAAGGGCAATTCACGGTAGCAAAGAGGCTAGCAAATGGTGGAAAGGTAAGAGTGTGTATAATCCATGGACTCACATTAGTCATCAAGAACTCATATACTTATTGTAAAAGATTATTAGCCCCTAAAGCAAAGTACTACTATACATGCCCCTAGGGGGTAGATTGGTAGGAAAAGACCATCGCTCGTCCTCGACCGCCACTCATAAGGTAGACACTTAATAATAAATCATGCTCCAACTTCATCGCATAACTACAGACTATACGTGCATGCTTCGGGAATCACAAACCTTAGTATCAATATTTTTACTAAACCGCAATCATTCACTAGTACCCCCACATATTACCATCCCAATAACACACAACTATCATATTCAGTGATTTACATGAAAGTTTTTATTATATCCCTCTTGAATACCTATAATATCAGGACCAATTTTATAACGTGTGCATATCGCCATTACTATCTATTAGACACTTAAAAAGACATAAGTGAAGAATGAGAGTGCAAGTATTTCTTTAAAATATAACCATCGCCGTACTCTAAAAAATATAAGTGAAGTACTAGAGCAACTGCCTAGCTCAAAAGATATAAGTGAAGCACATAGAGTATTCTAACAAATCATGAATAAATGTGTGTCCCTCTCAAAAAGTGTGTGCAGCAAACAATGTTCATGGCAAACTAAAAGCAAACAAAGCAAAGGTTACTATAATACAAGACGCTCCCAGCAAAATCATACCATGTGATGAATAAAAATATAGCTCCAAGTGGTATACCGATGGATTGTAGACGAAAGAGGGGATGTCATCCGGGGCATCCCAAAGCTTAGTTGATTGGGTCTCCTTGAATATTACCTTAGGGTGCCTCAGGCATCCCCAAGCTCAGAGTCTCATACTCACCACCCCAGTCAGATTGCATAGCAAGGATTTTTGGAGTTTAGTTGGCGTTCAACAAGATTTTTGAAATTGCTAAAGACTTCAAATACATCGGATCATTTCTTTAGCAAATAAATCCAAGTAAACTTACTATAATCATCAATAAAGCTTACATAGTATGAGAATCTACCAACTGATGTAGGAGTTGGTCCCCATACATCCATAAAATAAGTTGCAAAGGAGCAGTCGATACACTGGTAGAGATAGGATATGGCAACTAATGACTCGTAGCTTGTTGACACGCATCACAAACTGACTCAACACTAGACTCATAAGGAAGTTTATTTCTACTAACAAAATGTCGAACGATAGTTGAAGAAGGATGTGTTGGGGAACGCGGTAATTTCAAAAAAAAAATCCTACGCAAACGCAAGATCATGGTGATGCATAGCAATGAGAGGGGAGAGTATCGTCTACGTACCCTCATAGACCGTAAGCGGAAGCGTTATGACAACGTGGTTGATGTAGTCGTATGTCTTCACGATCGACCGATCTAGTACCGAAGATATGGCACCTTCGCGATCTGCAGACGTTCGGCTCGGTGACGTCCCGCGAACTCACGATCCAGTAGAGCTTCGAGGGAGAGCTTCATCAACACGACGGCATGATGATGGTGATGATGTTGCTACCGGAACAGGGTTTCGCTTAAGCACCGCTATGATATTACCAAGGTGGATTATTGTAGAGGGGGGCACCGCACACGGCTAAAGATCAATGATCAACTTGTGTGTCTATGGGGTGCCCCCTTCCCCCGTATATAAAGGAGTGGAGGAGGGGGAGGGGGCCGGCCTCTCTAGGCTCGCCCCAAGGAGTCCTACTCCCACCGGGTGTAGGATTCCCCACCCCCCTTCCCTTTGTTGGTTCTAGGAGAGAAGGAAGGAGAGGGAAGAAGGAAGGAAAGGGGGGGCGGCCCCCTTCCCAATTCGGATTGGGCTTGGGGGCGCGCCCCTCCTTTGCTTCTTTCCCCTCTCTTCCACTGAGGCCCAATAAGGCCCATATACCTCCCGAGGGGTTCCGGTAACCTCCCGGTGCTCCGGTATACTCTCGTTTTCACCCGGAACCATTTTGATGTCCAAACATAGGCTTCCAATATATCGATCTTTATGTCTCGACCATTTCAAGACTCCTCGTCATGTCCATGATCAAATCCGAGACTCTGAACTACCTTCGGTACATCAAAACACATAAACTCATAATATCGAATGTCATCGAACGTTAAGCGTGCGGACCCTATGGGTTCGAGAACTATGTAGACATGACCGAGACATGTCTCCGGGCAATAACCAATAGCGGAACCTGGATGCTCATATTGGTTCCTACATATTCTACGAAGATCTTTATCGGTCAAACCGCATAACGATATACGTTATTCCCTTTGTCATCGGTATGTTACTTGCCCGAGATTCGATCGTCAGTATCTCAATACCTAGTTTAATATCGTTACCGGCAAGTCTCTTTACTCGTTTTGTAATGCTACATCCCGTAACTAACTCATTAGCTACATTGCTTGCAAGGCTTATAGTGATGTATATTACCAAGAGGGCCCAAAGATACCTCTCCGACAATCAGAGTGACAAATCCTAATCTTGATCCATGCCAACTCAACAAACACCATCAGAGACACCTGTAGAGCACCTTTATAATCACCCAGTTACGTTGTGACGTTTGGTAGCACACGAAGTGTTCCTCCGGTATTCGGGTGTTGCATGATCTCATAGTCATAGGAACATGTATAGTTATGGAGAAAGCAATAGCAACAAACTAAACGATCATCGTGCTAAGCTAACGGATGGGTCAAGTCAATCACATAATTCTCTAATGATGTTATCCCGTCAATCAAATGACAACTCATGTCTATGGTTAGGAAACATAACCATCATTGATTCAACGAGCTAGTCATGTAGAGGCAAACTAGTGACACTTTGTTTGTCTATGTATTCACACATGTACTAAGTTTCCGGTTAATACAATTCTAGCATGAATAATAAACATTTATCATGATATAAGGAAATATAAATGACAACTTCATTATTGCCTCTAGGGCATATTTCCTTCAGTCTCCCACTTGCACTAGAGTCAATAATCTAGATTACATTGTAATGATTCTAACACCCATGGAGTCTTGGTGCTGATCATGTTTTGCTCGTGAGAGAGGCTTAGTCAATGGGTCTGTAACATTCAGATCCTTATGTATCTTGCAAATCTCTATGTGTCCCTCCTTGACTTGATCGTGGATGGAATTGAAGTGTCTCTTGATGTGCTTGGTTCTCTTGTGAAATCTGAATTCCTTTGCCAAGGCAATTGCACCAGTATTGTCAGAAAAGATTTTCATTGGAACCGATGCACTAGGTATGACACCTAGATCGGATATGAACTCCTTCATCCAGACTCCTTCATTTGCTGCTTCCGAAGTAGCTATGTATTCTGCTTCACACGTAAATCCCGCCACGACGCTCTGCTTGGAACTGCACCAACTGACAGCTCCACCATTTAATAAAGACACGTATCCGGTTTGTGACTTAGAGTCATCCGCATCAGTGTCAAAGCTTGCATCGACGTAACCGTTTACGGCGAGCTCTTTGTTACCTCCATATACGAGAAACATATCCTTAGTCCTTTTCAGATATTTCAGGATGTTCTTGACTGCTGTCTAGTGATCCACTCCTGGATTACTTTGGTACCTCCCTGCTAAACTTATAGCAAGGCACACATCAGGTCTGGTACACAGCATTGCATACATGATAGAGCCTATGGCTGAAGCATAGGGAACACCTTTCATTTTCTCTCTATCTTCTGCAGTGGTCGGGCATTGAGTCTGACTCAACTTCACACCTTGTAATACAGGCAAGAACCCTTTCTTTGCCTGATCCATTTTGAACTTCTTCAAAACTTTATCAAGGTATGTGCTTTGTGAAAGTCCAATCAAGCGTCTTGATCTATCTCTATAGATCTTGATGCCCAATATATAAGCAGCTTCACCGAGGTCTTTCATTGAAAAATTCTTATTCAAGTATCCTTTTATGCTATTCAGAAATTCAGTATCATTTCCGATCAACAATATGTCATCTACATATAATATCAAAAATGCTACGGAGCTCCCACTCACTTTCTTGTAAATACAGGCTTCTCCAAATGTCTATATAAAACCACATGTTTTGATCACACTATCAAAGCATATATTCCAACTCCGACAGGCTTGCACCAGTCCATAAATGGATCGCTGGAGCTTGCACTACTAGGAAAAGGCCTACTAATGGCGCACCTAATTTGGCCATTAATGGCGCATTAGTGGTGCGCCATTAGTAGCACGCCATTAGTATATTTTACTAATGGCGCACCACGGGTGCGCCATTAGTATCTGGTATACTAATGGCGCACCTCAGATGCGCCATTAGTATATATAACAGTGCGCCATTAGTATGCCTTCCAGGGGGCCATGTATACCCAGGTGCTTTGGCATACTAATGGCGCACGACAACGAGATGCGCCAACCTAATATTCATACTAATGGCGCATCACATCATAGTGCGCCATTAGTATGCCAAAGGATACTAATGGCGCACTATGATGTGATGCGCCATTAGTATGAATATTAGGTTTTTTTATTTTTTTATTTTCTGTTTTTTGCACAGGTTACAAAATGTATAATTGGACAAAATATAAACAGCACACATCAACAACAGATTCATCGAATACAATAGAAGATTAGTCTCTCAATACAATTCATCATTTTAGTCTCCGAATACAATTCATCATATTAGTCTCCAAATTGAAAAGACCAAACAAAGATAGAACATTATATTACAAGTCTCGAGACCGCGAGTTTGTCTTCACATTACAAGTCGATATCGATCATCTAAACTACCATCACATAGAAGAGAGCTGCGGTCATCACGATGAGCATCATCACGATGGAACTCGTCTTCATCCGGTTCCTCCAACGCTCCCTCCCCTCTCCCGCTAGATAGCGGGTGTATCTAGATTCGGCCTCGGCCCTAGTGGCGTACCCTTTGTAACTGTTGCCGCTGAATCGGTGAACCTGTCTCCGACACTCCTCCTAGTCGTCGTAGACTCCGGGAACCTTACCCTTGTACACGACATACCACGGCATCGCTATGCAGTAGCCAAACGAAACGTTAGTACCAATTCACAGACAATACATAAGCAATATATAAGTATGCAACAGAACGATCGAAAGAGAAAAGCAAGACATTAATAGCATCGATTACATCTTAAGTTGAACGACTCTCGAAACCAAAGAGACATACTACAAGTTCATTAAAGTTTAATTACAACATGAGCCAATCGATGTTTCAGAACTAGACACAGCATCACTGCTTTCGACTTGACTCAAGGGACCGGAGCATGGATGAAGCCGCCGTCTATCATGGGAGTCATGAAAGAACGGGTGTTGTCAGCCTGCATTTGTAGGATTGTGTCGATGTCACTGTTGGACGGTTGATTTCTGAGGTAGAACTGCCCCGAGGTACGAAGGACATCTTGATGGATGATTTCTGCAAACTCCGACTGGATGCGAAAGAATTCGAGCTCGGTACCCGGGGATCCTCTAGAGTCGACCTGCAGGCATGCAAGCTTGAGTATTCTATAGTCTCACCTAAATAGCTTGGCGTAATCATGGTCATAGCTGTTTCCTGTGTGAAATTGTTATCCGCTCACAATTCCACACAACATACGAGCCGGAAGCATAAAGTGTAAAGCCTGGGGTGCCTAATGAGTGACACTTTGTTAGCTCCCTTTGGATCGACAAAACCTTCCGGTTGCATCATATACAACTCTTCTTCCAGAAATCCATTCAGGAATGCAGTTTTGACATCCATCTGCCAAATTTCATAATCATAAAATGCGGCAATCGCTAACATGATTCGGACGGACTTAAGCATCGCTACGGGTGAGAAGGTCTCATCGTAGTCAATCCCTTGAACTTGCCGAAAACCTTTTGCGACAAGTCGAGCTTTGTAGACAGTAATATTACCATCAGCGTCAGTCTTCTTCTTGAAGATCCATTTATTCTCAATTGCTTGCCGATCATCGGGCAAGTC
This sequence comes from Triticum urartu, assembly GCF_003073215.2. NCBI lineage: Eukaryota > Viridiplantae > Streptophyta > Magnoliopsida > Poales > Poaceae > Triticum > Triticum urartu. The sequence continues at coordinate 643,104,924 of NC_053026.1, read as the reverse complement.
AACCAAAGTCCATACTTTGTTCTCATACATGGATCCCATCTCAGATTTCATGGCTTCAAGCCATTTTGCGGAATCTGGGCTCACCATCGCTTCTTCATAGTTCGTAGGTTCATCATGATCTAGTAGCATGACTTAAGAACAGGATTACCGATACCACACTGGTGCGGATCTTACTCTGGTTGATCTACGAGGTTCAGTACGTAATCCTTGATCTGAAGTTTCCATGATCATTATCATGCTTCCTCACTAATTGGTGTAGGTGTCACTGAACAGTTTCTGATGAACTACTTTCCAATAAGGGAGCAGGTACAGGTTACCTTCCAAGTTCTACTTTCCTCCCACTCACTTCTTTCGAGAGAAACTCCTTCTCTAGAAAGTTTCCGAATTAGCAACAAAAGTCTTGCCTTCGGATCTGTGATAGAAGGTGTACCAATAGTTTCTTTGGATATCCTATGAAGACACATTTCTCCGATTTGGGTTCGAGCTTATCAGGTTGAAGCTTTTTCACATAAGCATCGCAGCCCCAAACTTTAAGAAACGACAACTTTGGTTTCTTGCCAAACACAAGTTCATAAGGCGTCGTCTCACACGGATTTTGATGGTGCCCTATTTAACGTGAATGCAGGCCGTCTCTAAAGCATAACCCCAAAATGATAGCGGTAAATTCAGTAAGAGACATCATAGATCGCACCATATCTAGTAAAGTACGATTACGACGTTCGGACACACCATTACGCTGTGGTGTTCCGGGTGGCGTGAGTTGCGAAACTATTCCGCATTGTTTCAAATGAAGACCAAATTCATAACTCCAATATTCTCCTCCACGATCTGATCGTAGAAACTTTATTTTCTTGTTACGATAATTTTATACTTCATTCTGAAATTTTCAAATGTTTCAGACTTATGTTTCATTAAGTAGATATACCCATATATGCTTAAATCATCTGTGAAGGTGAGAAAATAACGATATCCGCCACGAGCCTCAATATTCATCGGAACACATACATCTGTATGTATGATTTCCAACAAATCTGTTGCTCTCTCCATTGTTCCAGAGAACGGCGTTTTAGTCATCTTGCTCATGAGGCACGGTTCGCAAGTACCAAGTGATTCATAGTCAAGTGGTTCCAAAAGTCCATCAGTATGGAGTTTCTTCATGTGCTTTACACCGATTGACCTAAACGGACAGTGCCACAAATAAGTTGCACTTTCATTATCAACTCTGCATCTTTTGGCTTCAACATTATGAATATGTGTATTACTACTATCGAGATTCAATAAGAATAGACCACTCTTCAAGGGTGCATGACCATAAAAGATATTACTCATATAAATAGAACAACCATTATTCTCTGATTTAAATGAATAACCGTCTCGCATTAAACAAGATCCAGATATAATGTTCATGCTCAACGCTGGCACCAAATAACAATTATTTAGGTCTAATATTAATCCCGAAGGTAGATGTAGAGGTAGCGTGCCGACCGCGATCACATCGACTTTGGAACCGTTTCCCACGCGCATCGTCACCTCGTCCTTAGCCAATCTTCGCTTAATCGTAGTCCCTGTTTCGAGTTGCAAATATTAGCAACAGAACCAGTATCAAATACCAGGTGCTACTGCGAGCATTAGTAAGGTACACATCAATAACATGTATATCACATATACCTTTGTTCACCTTGCCATCCTTCTTATCCGCCAAATACTTGGGGCAGTTCCGCTTCCAGTGACCAGTCTGCTTGCAGTAGAAGCACTCAGTTTCAGGCTTAGGTCCAGACTTGGGTTTCTTCTCTTGAGCAGCAACTTGCTTGCGTTCTTCTTGAAGTTCCCCTTCTTCTTCCCTTTGCCCTTTTTCTTGAAACTAGTGGTCTTGTTGACCATCAACACTTGATGCTCCTTTTTGATTTCTACCTCCACAGCTTTCAGCATTGCGAAGAGCTCGAGAATAGTCTTATTCATCCCTTGCATATTATAGTTCATCACGAAGCTCTTGTAGCTTGGTGGCAGTGATCGGAGAATTCTGTCAATGACGCAATCATCTGGAAGATTAACTCCCATCTGAATCAAGTGATTATTATACCCAGACATTTTGAGTATATGCTCACTGACAGAACTGTTCTCCTCCATCTTGTAGCTATAGAACTTATTGGAGACTTCATATCTCTCAATTCGGGCATTTGCTTGAAATATTAACTTCAACTCCTGGAACATCTCATATGCTCCATGACGTTCAAAACGTCGTTGAAGTCCCGATTCTAAGTCGTAAAGCATGGCACACTGAACTATCGAGTAGTCATCAGCTTTGCTCTGCCAGACGTTCATAACATCTGGTGTTGCTCCAGCAGCAGGCCTGGCACCCAGTGGTGCTTCCAGGACGTAATTCTTCTGCGCAGCAATGAGGATAATCTCAAGTTACGGACCCAGTCCGTGTAATTGCTACCATCATCTTTCAACTTTGCTTTCTCAAGGAACGCATTAAAATTCAATCGGAACAACAGCACGAGCCATCTATCTACAATGCAACATAAACAAGCAAGATACTATCAGTACTAAGTTCATGATAAATTTAAGTTCAATTAATCATATTACTTAAGAAGTCCCACTTAGATAGACATCCCTCTAATCTTCTAAGTGATTACGTGATCCAAATCAACTAAACCATAACCGATCATCACGTGAAATGGAGTAGTTTTCAATGGTGAACATCACTATGTTGATCATATCTACTATATGACTCACGCTCGATCTTTCGATCTCAGTGTTCCGAGGCCATATCTGCATATGCTAGGCTCATCAAGTTTAACCTGAGTATTCTGCGTGTGCAAAACTGGCTTGCACCCGTTGTAGATGGACGTAGAGCTTATCACACCCGATCATCACATGGTGTCTGGGCACGACGAACTTTGGCAACGGTGCATACTCAGGGAGAACACTTTTATCTTGATAATTTAGTGAGAGATCATCTTATAATGCTATCGTCAATCAAAGCAAGATAAGATGCATAAAAGATAAACATCACATGCAATCAATATAAGTGATATGATATGGCCATCATCATCTTGTGCTTGTGATCTCCATCTCCGAAGCACCGTTATGATCACCATCGTCACCGGCGCGACACCTTGATCTCCATCGTAGCATCATTGTCGTCTCGCCAATCTTATGCTTCCACGACTATCGGTACCGCTTAGTGATAAAGTAAAGCATTACAGCGCAATTGCATTGCATACAATAAAGCGACAACCATATGGCTCCTGCCAGTTGCCGATAACTCGGTTACAAAACATGATCATCTCATACAATAAAATTTAGCATCATGTCTTGACCATATCACATCACAACATGCCCTGCAAAAACAAGTTAGACGTCCTCTACTTTGTTATTGCAAGTTTTACGTGGCTGCTACGGGCATAAGCAAGAACCAATCTTACCTACGCATCAAAACCACAATGATAGTTTGTCAAGTTGGTGTTGTTTTAACCTTCGCAAGGACCGGGCGTAGCCACACTCGGTTCAACTAAAGTTGGAGAAACTGTCACCCGCAAGCCAGCTATGTGCAAAGCACGTCGGGAGAACCGGTCTCGTGTAAGCGTACGCGTAATGTCGGTCCGGGCCGCTTCTTCCAACAATACCGCCGAACCAAAGTATGACATGCTGGTAAGCAGTATGACTTATATCACCCACAACTCACTTGTGTTCTACTCGTGCATATAACATCAACACATAAAACCTAGGCTCTGATACCACTCTTGGGGAACGTAGTAATTTCAAAAAAATTCCTACACACATGCAAGATCATGGTGATGCATAGCAATGAGAGGGGAGAGTGTGATCTATGTACCCTTGTAGATCGACAACGGAAGCGTTTGGTTGATGTAGTCATACGTCTCCACGGCCCGACCGATCAAGCACCGAAACTACGGCACCTCCGAGTTTTAGCACACGTTCAGCTCGATGACGATCTCCGGACTCCGATCCAGCAAAGTGTCGGGGAAGAGTTCCATCAGCACGACGGCGTGGTGACGATCTTGATGTACTACTGTCGCAGGGCTTCGCCTAAGCACCGCTACAATATTATCGAGGACTATGGTGGCAGGGGGCGCCGCACACGGCTAAGAATATGATCACGTGGATCAACTTGTGTTCCTCTGGGGTGCCCCAGCCTCCGTATATAAAGGCTCAAGGGGGGGTGCGGCCGGCCTAGAGGTGGCGCGCCAGGAAGAGTCCTACTCCCTCCGGGAGTAGGATTCTCCCCCCCCCCCAATCCTAGTTGGAATAGGATTCGCGGAGGGGGGGAAGAGAAAGGGGGCCGGCCCCCTCTCCTTGTCCTATTCGGACCAAGGGAGGGGAGGGGCGCGCGTCCCATCTTAGGCTGCCTCTTCTCTTTTTCCACTAAGGCCCACTAAGGCCCATATAGCTCCCAGGGGGTTCCGGTAACCTCCCGGTACTCCGGTAAAATCCCGATTTCACCCGGAACACTTCCGATATCCAAACATAGGCTTCCAATATATCAATCCTTATGTCTCGACCATTTCGAGACTCCTCGTCATGTCCGTGATCACATTCGGGACTCCGAACAACCTTCGGTACATCAAAACGTATAAACTCATAATATAACTATCGTCGAAACCTTAAGCGTGCGGACCCTACGGGTTCGAGAACAATGTAGACATGACCGAGACATGTCTCTGGTCAATAACCAATAGCGGGACCTGGATGCCCATATTGGCTCCTACATATTCTACGAAGATCTTTATCGGTCAGACCGCATAACAACATACGTTGTTCCCTTTGTCATCGGTATGTTACTTGCCCGAGATTCGATCGTCGGTATCCAATACCTAGTTCAATCTCGTTACCGGCAAGTCTCTTTACTCGTTCCGTAATACATCATCTCGCAACTAACTCATTAGTTACATTGCTTGCAAGGCTTAAGTGATGTGCATTACCGAGAGGGCCCAGAGATACCTCTCCGACGATCGGAGTCACAAATCCTAATCTCGAAATACGTCAACCCAACATGTACCTTTGGAGACACCTGTAGAGCACCTTTATAATCACCCAGTTACGTTGTGATGTTTGGTAGCACACAAAGTGTTCCTCCGGCACACGGGAGTTACATAATCTCATAGTCATAGGAACATGTATAAGTCATGAAGAAAAGCAATAGCAACATACTAAACGATCGGGTGCTAAGCTAATGGAATGGGTCATGTCAATCAGATCATTCAACTAATGATGTGATCCCGTTTAATCAAATGACAACTCTTTGTCCATGGTTAGGAAACATAACCATCTTTGATTAACAAGCTAGTCAAGTAGAGGCATACTAGTGACACTTAGTTTGTCTATGTATTCACACATGTATTATGTTTCCGGTTAATACAATTCTAGCATGAATAATAAACTTTTATCATGATATAAGGAAATAAATAATAACTTTATTATTGCCTCTAGGGCATATTTCTTGTCTCTCACGGTAGGATTCTTAAACACTTAGGCGAGCGCTGGGCTACAGCTAAGCCCCCGAGTGGGAGGTTTGCTCTCCACTCGGTAGGATGCTTAAACACTTAGGTGAGCACTGGGCTGCAGCTAAGCCCCCGAGTGGGAGGTTTGCTCTGCCACTCGGTAGGATTTTTAAACACTTAGGCGAGCACTGGGCTGCAGCTAAGCCTCCGAGTGGGAGCCTGGCTCACCACTCGGTAGGATTTTTAAACACTTAGGCGAGCACTGGGCTGCAGCTAAGCCTCTGAGTGGGAGTCTGGTTCGCCACTCGGTAGGATTTTTAAACACTTAGGCGAGTACTGGGCTGCAGCTAAGCCTCCGAGTGGGAGTATGGCTCGCCACTCGGTATGATTTTTAAACACTTAGGCGAGCACTGGGCTGCAGCTAAGCCTCCGAGTGGGAGCCTGGCTCACCACTCGGTAGGATTTTTAAACACTTAGGCGAGCACTGGGTTGCAGCTAAGCCTCCGAGTGGGAGCCTGGCTCACCACTCGGTAGGATTTTTAAACACTTAGGCGAGCACTGAGCCGCAGCTAAGCCTCCGAGTGGGAGTCTGGCTCACCACTCGGTAGGATTTTTTTTACAAACTTAGGCGAAACGGATTCGCAGCTAAGCCACCCACTGGGGGATTTCACACACAAACAAAAGCGACAACAATTATAGGAAAAATTGTAACACTCTTGTCTTTGATAAATAGACTACAGAAGTTTTTCTTATTACATCTCATCCGAGTGAGAATTCAAGTGTAAAAGGGGCGGAGCAGTTCTGCATTCCAAGCTTGTGGCTCATCGATCTGGCGATCGACATTGTAAAGGTGATACGCTCCATTGTGGAGGACTCTGGTGACGATGAAGGGACCTTCCCAAGTAGGAGCGAGCTTGTGTGGTTTCTGTTGATCCACTCGGAGGACCAAATCTCCTTCTTGGAAGGCTCGACTCTTCACATTTCTGGCATGGAATCGACGCAAGTCTTGCTGATAAATGGTCGATCGGATCATAGCCATTTCTCTTTCTTCTTCCAGGAGGTCGACTACGTCTTGCCGGGCTTGTTCTGCTTCATCTTCGGTATAAATCTCGACTCAGGGTGCATTGTGAAGTAGATCACTCGGCAGGACTGCTTCCGCTCCGTAAACCAGAAAGAACGGAGTTCTTTCAGTCGACCGATTCGGGGTGGTCCTCAATCCCCACAGAACTGACGAAAGCTCGTCGACCCAAGCGCCTGCTGCGTGCTTGAGATCACGCATCAGCCGAGGATTTAGTCCTTTGAGAATTAGACCATTTTCCCTTTCCGCTTGTCCATTCGACTGGGGGTGGGCGACCGATGCGTAGTCGACTCGTGTGCCTTGCGAGGCGCAAAAAGCTCTGAACTTGTCTGAATCAAAGTTTGACCCATTGTCGGTGATGATGCTATGCGGGACTCCATATCTGAATGTTAACTCTCTGACGAAACTGATAGCAGTGCAAGCATCAAGATTCTTGATAGGCTTAGCTTCAATCCATTGGGTAAACTTGTCGGCTGCCACAAGCACATGTGTGAAACCGCTCCTGCCTGTTCTCAATGGGCCAACCATGTCCAGTCCCCAAACAGCGAAGGGCCAGACGAGTGGAATGGTCTTCAGGGCTGATGCAGGCTTGTGCGACATGTTGGAGTAGAACTGGCACCCTTCACACTTGTCGACTATCTCTTTTGCCATTTCATTCGCTCTTGTCCCGCTCGGTATGCTTTAGCCACAATGGTCCGAGAGGACGCATGATGACCACAGGTCCCCGAGTGGATATCATCAAGGATTATCTGACCTTCTTCTGGTGTTATACACTTCTGACCGACTCCAGTCGCGCTTTCTCTATACAACTGTCCCTTTATGACTGTAAAGGCCTTGGATCAACGGACGATCTGTCGAGCCTCTTCTTCGTACTCCGGGAGTTCCTTTCTCAGGATATACGCGATGTATGGTATCGTCCAGTCGGGGGTGATTGCCAAAACTTCCATGATTAGGTCGACCACTGCCGGAATTTCAACTTCAGTCGGATCTGTGGCACTCTTTGGCTGCGGGGCTTCATCTGTAAAAGGATCTTCTTGGACTGATGGCGAGTGGATGTGTTCCAAAAACACATTGCTGGGGATGGCTTCTCTCTTGGAGACTATCTTTGCCAAATCATCAGCCGCTTGATTTTTTAGTCACGGGATGTGATGAAGCTCTAACCCCTTGAATTTCTTCTCTAACTTTCTCACTGCATTGCAATAACCAGTCATAGCTGGACTTCTGATGTCCCACTCCTTCATCACCTGATTAACCACCAAATCTGAGTCGCCATAGACCATGAGGCGACGGACGCCGAGTGAAATGGCCATGCGCAACCCATACAAAAGTGCTTCATATTCTGCTTCGTTATTGGAGGAATCAAAGTGAATCTGGAGAACATATCTGAGCTTATCTCCTCGGGGGGAAACCAATACTACCCCAGCACTGGAACCATTCAGCATCTTAGATCCATCGAAGAACATGGTCCAGTGCTCCGAGTGAACTTGAGTCGGAAGTTGCTGTTCGATCCACTCGGCGATGAAATCTGCAATTGCTTGGGACTTGATAGCTTTCTTTGCCTCAAACTTGATATCTAGGGGAAGAAGTTCAATCTCCCATTTGGCCACTCGACCAGTTGCATCTCTGTTGTGCAAAATCTCTGATAGTGGAGCGTCACTGACGACTGTAATGGAATGATCAGAGAAGTAATGTGCAACCTTCTTCGTGGTCATATAAATCCCATATACAAGCTTCTGGTAATGAGGATATCTTTGCTTTTGAAGGAGTCAAAACTTCAGAAAAATAATATACTGGGCGCTGAACTTTGAAGGCCTTTCCTTCTTCTTCCCGCTCGACCGTAAGTACTGTACTGACAACTTGTCCTGTGGCTGCAATGTAAATCAGCAAAGGCTCCTTGCTGATTGGGGCAGCAAGCACCGGCTGGGTGGAGAGCAGAGCTTTGAGCTCTGTAAACGCTGCATCAGCTTCTGGAGTCCACTCGAACTTGTCGTTCTTCCTCATCAGTCGGTAAAGAGGCAATGCCTTTTCACCGAGGCGAGAGATGAATCTACTTAAAGCGGCCAAGCATCCTGTAAGCTTCTGGACGTCATGCACATGCACAGGACGTTTCATCCGGAGTATAGTACCAATTTTTTCAGGATTGGCGTCGATTCCCCGTTCGGAAACGAGAAAACCGAGTAACTTCCCACCTGGAACTCCGAATGTGCACTTTGACGGATTGAGCTTGATATCATACCTCCTGAGGTTGGCAAAGGTTTCAGCAAGGTCAGACAGCAGGTCAGAACCCTTCCGTGACATGACCACACTATCATCCATGTATGCCTCCACATTCTGACTGATTTGAGTGAGAAAACACTTCTGAATCATCCTCATGAACGTGGCTCTGACATTCTTGAGGCCGAACGGCATGGTGACATAACAGAAGCACCCGAATGGAGTGATGAAAGCTGTTTTGATCTTGTCAGGCCCGTACAGACGGATCTGATGGTACCCAGAATAGGCGTCTAGAAAAGACAAACGCTCACATCCCGCAGTCGAGTCGACTATCTGGTCGATGCGGGGGAGAGGAAAATGATCTTTCGGGCAGGCCCGATTGATATGCTTGAAATCAATGCACATGCGAAGTGACTTGTCCTTCTTGGGGACCATGACAACATTGGCGAGCCACTCGGAGTGGTAAATTTCTCGGATGAACTCCGCTGCTAAGAGCCGAGCCACCTCCTCGCCAATGGCCTTCCTCTTCTGGACGGCGGACCGTCGAAGATGTTCTTTCACAGGTTTAAATTTTGGGTCGACTCGTAGATGGTGCTCAGCCAGCCCCCTGGGAACTCCAGGCATGTCAGCAGGCTTCCATGCGAAGATGTCCCAGTTCTCACAGAGGAACTGGATGAGCGCTTCTTCCTATTTGGAGTCGACCATCGTTGAGATGTGAGTCGGAGCAGCATTTGGATCGGTCGGGTGAATGTGAACTGCCTTCGTTTCACCGGACGACTGAAAAGCTGATTCTGAAGCAGGCTTCTTAGCTCGTAGCAACTCACTCAGATCTGCAGTCTTCTGATACTCTTGCAGCTCGACCACTGCCATCTGAGCGTCAGCAATCTTTGAGCCTTTTTGAAAACACTCTTTTGCTTTCTTCCGATTGCCTGTAACAGTGATCACACCTTTGGGACCAGGCATCTTCAATTTGAGATACAGATAACGTGGTCGAGCCATGAAGCGTGCATAAGCTGGCCTGCCCAAAATAGCGTGATAAGCACTTTGGAAATCCACAACTTCGAATGTCAACTTTTCCTTGCGGTAATTCTTGGAATCACCGAAAACCACATCAAGAGCAATTTGGCTGAGTGACTCGGCTTTCTTCCCAGGAATGACTCCATGGAAACTCATGTTACTGGTACTGAGCCTGGACATCGGAATGCCCATCCCTTTCAATGTTTCTACATACAGTATGTTCAAACCGCTGCCTCCATCCATCAAGCCTTTGGTCAGTCGAGTGCCTTCGACAACTGGGTCGACCACCAGAGCTTGCCTCCCAGGGGTGGCAATGTGTGTAGGGTGGTCAGACTGGTCGAATGTGATGGCAGTCTGGGACCACTTTAGATAATTGGGTGTTGCCGGAGCAACCATATTTACCTCACGGTTAATAACCTTCAGTCGACTTTTGCTCTCAACATCAGCAAAAATCATCAGGGTGGAATTGACCTGGGGGTACCCATCATCACTATCTTCCTTGTCCTCAACTTTGTCCGACTCCTTTTCCTTATCTTTGGACTGCTTGCCCTGAAACTGCTAGATCAGAAGCCGACACTGTCGAGTGGTATGCTTTGGGTAAATGAGTTTACCCTTTTCATCTTTCTTGGTGTGGATGTGACATGGTAGATCCAAAACATCATTTCCATCTTGGTCTTTAACTTTCTTGGGGTTCCAAGGTCCTTTGGGTTTTCCCTTAAATTTTCCCTGGGTTACGGCCAGGGCCTCCCCAGGAGCGGCTGGCTCGGCTTTCCGCTTCTGTTTCTGACTGGAATTTCCTCCGGTTTCCTGGGCGACTGCTTTATGCTTGCCACTCCGGAGTCGATCCTCAACTTCACCATTAGCGTATTTGGTGGCAATCTCCATCATCCGATTTAGAGACATCTCTCCGGTTCGACCGAACTTCAGATTCAATTCTCTGTACTTAACGCCTTCTTTAAAGGCACAAACTGCTTGATGATCTGGTACATTTTCAACTGTGTGATGCAATGTGATCCACCTCTGGATGTAATCCCTCAGAGTTTCATTCGGTTTCTGCACGCAAGACCGCAATTCCGTAAGGCCTGCAGGTCGCTTGCATGTTCCTTCAAATGTGGTGACAAACACTCGGGAGAGATCCTCCCAAGTGTAAATAATGCTGGGTGCTAACTGATTCAGCCACGCTCTGGCCGAGCCTTCTAACATGAGAGGCAGGTGCTTCATGGCTACCTTATCATTCCCACCGCCAATCTGGACAGCCACTCGGTAATCTTCGAGCCAAGTATCGGGCTTGGACTCACCGGTGAACTTACTAACTCCAGTCGCCAACCTGAAGTTGGGAGGAATTACAGCGGCTCTGATGGCTCGACTGAAACACTCCGGCCCTGAAACATGTACTCTGCTACTGGTAGGCGCATCTCTGTCGTGGCCTTCTCGGTGAGCTCTATTCCTGTCGACCAAACCTTGAACGAGAATGGATCTCGCTTCAAAGCCTAGTTCCCTGGGGTCGACTGGAATTCTCCGCCCAACACTATGAGGGCGTCTGTCAACCTGCTGTCGAGGCACATATGATCCACTCCTTGGGGAAGGGGTTGGCACTCGACGTCGATCATCACGATCGAATCGGTGATCATACTGCTCATTCCTTCTGTACTGATCACGCCGGTCTCCACGTCCCTCACGCCTCGGAGGCGATCTTGGGCTGTGAGCCGACTGGACTGTATCCGCTGCAACGGATCGACTGTGGATCCTGTTCCGCGAATGAGAAACAGCGGAATTCTGGTCTCCCTCTGCCCAGAGCAACGCTCTAATTTGCAACAAGCCTCTGCCAGCCTCTGACTGGGAGGGCTGAATCGACTCTGCTATACGGGCTGCAGCCGCCAAATTCTGAATCGGAGTACGATATAACTGCGGGGGCGGAAAGAGTTGACGTCGACTAGATTCTGGAGCCCGTTGACGCGCTCGCTCGTCGAGTATTCGCTGAAGATTCTCCAGCCGAGTGCGCTCGGCCAAGTTAGCCAAGCGCGCGTCCTCCAAGGCTCGGGCCTCAGCGGTTTCTCCAACGATAGGAGTGTGGAGTGCATCCATGTTCTGGTGGCGAAGCTCCTCCCGCTGCAACGACGTGAGAGGCTCGGGGAGATACTCCTCATGAGGACGCGATGGGTAGCCCCCATCCGCGCCTCCGTTAGCACGGGGGAAACCGGGAGGACTGTGTGGCCCATCGATCACCAGAACCTCTGCAGCTGGGTCACTGTTGTCGCATTCGGATGCGGTCTCTGCGGAGCCAGTCGACAGGTCGAACAGGCCGTAGAGGGATTCGTCGGGCTCGATTGCCGTGACTTGTGGGGTGGCCGACTGGCGGGCCACCGCATGCCTCACCCACCTCTGAAGCCTCGACCGACCGGAGCGCTTGCGCCGGCAAGAAACAGGGCGGGGAGATGCCACAGGAGCCGACCGATACTGGGTCGACGGCTGCCGCAAGAGGACACCACGGACGCATGCGCGAAAGTGCGTCGCCCCGCGGACGGGGAGCGCGTCGACGTCGAGTGGAGCCTCCTGAAGCCAAGCGGAGTCGTCGGCGATGAACGTGAGCGCGCCGAGACGGATCTCGCGGCCCTCCACCAAAGCTCCGCCCGAAACTATTCAGATATAAGAAAACATAACCCATTATGTTGTCTTCCTTGTCCAACATCAACTTTTTAGCATGTCATATTTTAATGAGTGCTCACTGTCGTGGTTCTAACTCTGATAGTGATGTAGGGGGGTATGTATGGAGAGGCTAGATCTTAGCTATGGAGGAGTTGTAAGCACACGAGGATTATGAGTTCAGGCCCTTCTCGGAGGAAGTAACAGCCCTACGTCTTAGTGCCCGGAGGCGGTCGACTGAATTATGTGTGTATAAATAACAGGGGTGCCAACCCTTGATACTGAGGAGGGGGTGGCTTATATAGAGTTCGCCTGGCCCCTCCAGCCCTCAGTAATGCAAGGTTTAAAGTACATTAAGACTGGGGGTTACTGGTAACGCCCCTAATAAAGTGCTATGATGACCATAAAAGCTACTTAATGACCGACCGTTTGCGTGCAGGGTGACTTTAGATCTCCTGGCAGTCGAGTGGTTGGATCTTGGTCGAGTGATTGCTTCGTGGTTGAGTGTCTTGAATCCGTCGAGTGGGATACCTCCAAGTCGATTGAAAGGTGACTTCTTCTAGGGATGTCCTTGGGTAGGGTACTTAGGACAGGTCCATGCCCCTACCCTAGGTACATAGCTTCATCATTAGCCCCCGAATGGATCGAGGTTCGAGTGGGGAAGGAGTTGGGGATCTTTCCGACTAGTTCTTCATGTTATATGAACGTCTTGTTTTGGATCAATTGTCACGGATGACGTCGTCAACTTCTTTCAGTCGCCTTGATCCATTCTTGGCCTCTTGTCGAGTGAATTTCTTTACTTGTGAAGTTCCGAGTGACGGTGTGAAAAGGATCTTCTGTTTGACGAGTTGTTCTGCGGCCCGCGGATTTTGCGGGATTTGAATTTCGGGAAGCGCACGGGACGGGGGCGGCCGCAGTAATCGGATGGGATAGGATGGAAGCTCCTCGATCCCCGCGCCACCTTTTTCGCCACGTACCGCGCGCGCGCCTGTTGCGGGGTTTGACGGGATTGCCTGGGCCTACCAGTCAGCCACTCGGAAGCGACCTCTTATAAGCTGCCGGCTCGGGACCCCCGAACAGTGCGCCTTCACTTTTCCCCCTTCCTTCACAAGATCCTCCGCCACCTCCGCTCTCACCTTGGTGCCATAGGTCTGTTCGAGCTTCGCCGGCGACGATGGTGAAGGAGAAGACGTCGACTCTGGAGCACGTGAAGAAGGCGGCGGTGCAGGGGAAGGGGAAGAAGTCTGCTCGGGGCGGATCTTCCTCGAGGACTGCTCTGCCCAAGGATTGGATCCAGGGCGACTGGATGCCGTCGGTGATTTGGCAGGATGATCTCGATGATCTGGTCGAGGGGGGATTCATTCCCCACGAATCTGCGCGTCTCCCGGGGAAAGAAGTCGAACCCCAGCCTCTTGATGGGGAGTGCGTCCTCCTCACCACCCATATCGATCGCGGATTCTCTCTGCCTCCTCATCCTTTTTTCCGGAGCTTCTTGAACTTCTTCGGAGCGCAGCTCCATCACTTTACTCCCAATTCTATTGTGTATCTTTCTGCTTTCGTTTCCTTGTGTGAAAACTTCTTGGGTTGCCGCCCCCACTGGGGATTCTTCAAGCACATCTTCACTTTCCGCTCTCAGTCGGTCAAGAAGGCCAAGTCGAGTGACGAACAGACGCAAGTGATCCAGCTGTGCGAGGGCCTGGCGATCCAGATGAGGGGAAAAAGTTCCTTTCCGTCTATCACTTTTCCCGAGTCAGTCCGCGGGTGGCAGTCGACTTGGTTTTACTGTAAAGACCAGGTGACCCCAGGACAGTCGACTGGGCTTCCCCCTTTTTCTCTGAATCGAGCGCAAAAACCTGCCTCTCTGAAAGTGACGCCAGAGGAAAAGGCGCAAGTCAAGGTGCTGGTCGGTCGAGTGGTTCAGCTTGTCCGCGAGGGTGTGACTGGCATGGACTTGTTGGAAGTCTTCCTTCGGAGGCGCATCCAACCGCTTCAGGCTCGCGACCACCCGATGTGGCTGTACTCGGGTCTCGAAGACACCACTCGGATTCACCCAGAGGAGGTCACTGACGAGATGTTGGAAGGGTGGCTGTCGAGTATCATAGGGAACAAGGACAACCCCCGAGGAGCCAGGAGGATTCCTCCACTCGACCAAACATACGAAGTGGACAAGGTCTGACCTTGCGTTTCCGACTGTGATCTTGCTTTCTTTATTTGTTCTCTTTGGATCAGTTGATTGACTTTTGTCTTGTTTGCTATCCTCTAGGCCATTACTGAGATGTACTCGACACCCAATGGCGCACAGGAGCAGGCCGAGGAAGGAGAGGCGAGCGGAGGCGAAAGTGGAGACGAGAGAGAAGAGTGGGAATCTGACAGCGAAGGAGAGGGGGATGACGACGATGACTCCAGTGAAGAGGAGGAGGAAGAAGTCGAACCTCCCCGCTCGGAACGGTGATCCAAGCTTACACACGACCCTGCGCGGGAACGTGGTAAGGCGACTGTCCCTGTTGGGCAGTCGTCGAAGCGCCCTCGGACCTCATCTCCAGTGCCGACAGAAAAAGCTCCCGAGCACCCGCGCGCGACGCCATCCAAGGCGCCCAAGGCTCTGCCCAAGATGAAGATGACTGTCCCCACCATTTCTGGGTAATAGTAGAATTTGTTTTCCTTTGTTGAACGTGACGGACTCTTGGTCGACTCATTGAATAAGCTGACTGACTTTTGAAATTTGCAGTGCTGCCACCTCGGAGATCTTTGCCAAGGACGATGATCAAGAGATGGAAGACGCTGTTATCTCCAACCCCGGTACGATTATTGATGCTCTGATTTTAGTCGACTGACGATTTCTTATAATTCCGTTCGATTGGATTTTTCTTGTAGCTCCTCCTCATGTCATTGACCTCCCTGATGATGACGACGACGTGTCGCTGAGGGCGCGAAGGAACAGGAGGGCGCCGGCTGGCAAGACCCCACAAACTACTCCGGCGCCTGAGGCCATAGTCCGGGAGGGTGGTGATACCACTCGGGCTTCTGTGACCTTCGCTGTACCTCTGATGAGTGTCCAGCCTTTGACGTCGACTGCAAATCCGCCTTCGCTTTTTGCCACACACCACGCCCCTGAGGACCAAGTGGGTGCCGCTAAAGAGGCTATACGCCAGGCAAGGATCATGATGGAGCAAGTGAAGGTGGTTCGGGAAGCCAGCCAAGCAGCTTATGACACGAGTTCAGCTCTTCAGAGCAACGTCCAGGTCAGTCGATTCACCGCTTGTTCTGTTAGGGTATGCTATCTGAAGAATCTCTTTTCCGAAGATCTTTATATCTGTACACCCACTGGGTGTGTCTATTAATCTTTTTGACGAGTGGGGGCACGCTAAGTGCACCCACTGGGTGTAGTCCCCGAGACTACGGTGGACTGCTGGCAGTCGACTATAGTCTTTATATTGTGTTGCTTTAGTTGAACTTCTTCACTCGGTCTGGTCAGGCCATGTCGAATGGAACTGTACACGGTCGACTGCGGGCAGTCGATTTTTTTTGGTCGAACCAGTGGGGGCACGCTGAGTGCACCCACTGGGTGTACTCCCCGAGACTACTGTCGAATGTTTTTGATTCGGCTGTAGTCTTAGAAACGCCATCAGTGTCTCTTGGTTACTCGGAAGCAACTTATCTTGGATGTCTGTCGACTGATTTTTTGCAGAAATCCTGCAAACTGGTGGCTCGCTACACTAAGTTGGAGAACAAACAGATCCAGCTGAACCTTGACTTGAAGCTTGCTCAGGAGAACTTGCAGAAGGCGAGGGACGAAGAAAAAGGTATGGCTGGTGAGCTTTTGTCGACTGTCCTTTCTTTGTGGCCGTCCTCGATGTTGATCTCACTTGCTATTTCGCAGACAAAATGGAGGAGGCTCTGAAGAAGAAGGATCAAGACCTTGACGAAGCGCAGAAGGAGGCCCTGAACAAAACGAAGCTTGCTGAAGAAAAACTGGCTTCAGTCGGTACTCTTGAAAAGGAAAACTCCAGGCTGAAAACTGCTCTCGACGCGGCTAATCAAGAGGTCAGCCGTCTGAAGAATGGCAATATGGCTCTGAATGACAAGGCAAGTGAACTGGCGGGGAAGAGGAACGATCTGGAGGCTTATCTCGGTGGACTCGCCAAGAAGCTGTTCGTCATGCTCGAGGGTAATTACTCCGGCCCGACTGACTTGCAGTTACCAAACCTGCGTAGAGCCACTGAGTTATCCTTGAATTGTGTTTACAGAATTCTGCCAGAACTTCAAAGAGGAGACCAGTCGAGTGGAGACAGACTTGGACCCCATCAATTCTCCAGTGAAGGACGAGGCTGCTATGAACGTGCTCCGACTGGAATCTCGCGTTGCCGGCGTTGTTGACTATCTTGCTCGGTTGAAGGTTGCGATGTCGCGGATCGACACGTCGCTCTGGCCTAGGACGACGCTTCAGAATGACCTCGAGTCCCTGATGACTCGACTGAATGAAGTCCCAGGTCGAGTGGCGGAATGGAAGAAATCTTCTGCTAGATGTGGCGCTGACGTCGCTCTGTCTCTGGTCCGCGTCCACTGCAAGGAGGCGCGAGAAGAAAAGTTGGCCGCCATCCAAGTTGCCAATACCAGGAAGCACACCTTTCAAGACTTCATGGAGACTTTCATTGCTGCTGCCACTCGCATTGCAGACGTGGTCGATTTGGACGAGTTCGTCGCCCCTTCCAGTCCTCCGCCCGAGGAATAAAAACTTTTATGCTTCACTTTAAATTTGCCTCGGAATGCCAAGTGGATTTTGTAACCGTTAAACTCTGTCGAGCTGGAGGCTCGAGTACTTTGATTTGCGGTCTAGGACCTTTGGATCTTATCTGAACTTGATTTATCGTTGAATATCTTCATGAATTATCTGTCGAGTGGAACTTGTTCTTCACTCGAAATAACTTTGTATTTGTGGTGCAGCTCCGAAGGAGAAGGTAGCAGTCGATTTGCACCTTGTCGTCCTTGCGGATTGGGATGTGTTCCGTACTTAGGCGAGCACTGGGCTGCAGCTAAGCCCCCGAGTGGAAGGTCTGCTCTCCACTCGGTAGGATTTTAAAAACTTAGGCGAGTACTAGACTGCAGCTAAGCCCCCGAGTGGGAGGTCTGCTCTCCACTCGGTAGGATTTTCTCAAACTTAGGCGAGTACTGGACTGCAGCTAAGCCCCCGAGTGGGAGGTCTGCTCTCCACTCGGTAGGATTTTCTCAAACTTAGGCGAGTACTGGACTGCAGCTAAGCCCCCGAGTGGGAGGTCTGCTCTCCACTCGGTAGGATTTTCTCAAACTTAGGCGAGTACTGGACTGCAGCTAAGCCCCCGAGTGGGAGGTCTGCTCTCCACTCGGTAGGATTTTCTCAAACTTAGGCGAGTACTGGACTGCAGCTAAGCCCCCGAGTGGGAGGTCTGCTCTCCACTCGGTAGGATTTTCTCAAACTTAGGCGAGTACTGGACTGCAGCTAAGCCCCCGAGTGGGAGGTCTGCTCTCCACTCGGTAGGATTTTCTCAAACTTAGGCGAGTACTGGACTGCAGCTAAGCCCCCGAGTGGGA